>NW_027444996.1:0-159366 GCF_048569485.1 Anomaloglossus baeobatrachus
ATAGTCACAGGACAGGGCAGGACAGGGAGGGGAGGGGTTAAATGTTTAAGTATTTAATTTCTACTGGAAAAAATCTCCCCCTTATAGAGAGAAAGTAACCTCCATACACAACACAATCCACTATACCAAAATCAATAATACCATATACAAGGGGGAAATACCGCCACACCGCGACCAGACAACATATTACCACCACATAGTGACCAAATACAACCACATACAAGTAATAAATACCACCACACAGTGATCAGACAACATATTACCACCAAACAGTGACCAAATACAGCCACATACAAGGGAGAAATACCACCACACCGTGACCAGACCACATATTACCACCAAACACTGAACAAATACAGCCACATACAAGGGAGAAATACCACCACACCGTGACCAGACCACATAGTGACCGAATACAACCACATACAAGGGAGAAATACCGTGACTGACTTACCAGTGACGTCTCTAGCTGACTTTATTCATCTTCGCTTTTTCTCTTCATCCGGCGCTGACCGTCATCACTTCTTCCTGCCAAGACGCGACTCTGCAGAAAATAACAGTCACCTATAGCCGATCACTCCCAGAGTACATTCCTCACTATTTCCCCAATTTCTACACCACGTCAGACTCTTGTTCCCCCATTGGAGACAGTATCCTCAAAATGAACTTATATTTCATCAGTAATAATGTCCCCTAATTTGCCCCTACAGTAATTATGCCCCATGTGCCACCATAAACTAATAATGTATGTCCCTCATTCTGGCCCCATATAGTAATTATGTCCCTCATCCTGGCCCCATATAGTAATTATGTCCCTCATCCTGGCCCCTTTTATTTAATAATGTCTGGGGAAACAAGTGGAATCAGAAGGGGTTGTTAATTGCTTCCTGCTCAAAATATCACCCCACAATCCTGCTCTCCAAAATAGCCCCACAAAGTGCCCCTTTCCAAAATGTCCCCCCAAAAATTGCCCTTTCTATAATATCTCTCCCAACTACATCCCTGTATAAATCCCCCCCTCCTCATTATACTATGCTGCCTTCCAAAATCTTTGATGCCTCATAATGTCCCCCATTGCCCTATAATGTTCCAATTTCTTTCACAACGTCCCCCACTGACCTATAATGCCCCAATTTGCTTCATAATGGCCCCCATTACCCTATAATGTCCTTCCACTGCCCTATAATGTCCCCCGCTGCCCTATTATGTCCCCCGCTGCCCTATGATGTCCCCCGCTGCCCTATGATGTTCCCCACTGCCCTATCATGTCCCCCACTGCCCTATCATGTCCCCCACTGCCCTATCATGTCCACCACTGCCCTATCATGTCCACCACTGCCCTATCATGTCCCCCACTGCCCTATCATGTCCCCCACTGCCCTATCATGTCCCCCACTGCCCTATAATGTCCCCCACTGCCCTATTATGTCCCCCACTGCCCTATAATGTCCCCCACTGCCCTATAATGTCCCCCACTGCCCTATAATGTCACCCACTGCCCTATAATGTCACCCACTGCCCTATAATGTTCCCCACTGCCCTATAAAGTCCCCCACTGCCCTATAGTGTCCCTCACTGCCCTATTGTGTCCCCCACTGCCCTATTGTGTCCCCCACTGCCCTATTATGTCCCCCACTGCCCTATTATGTCCCCCACTGCCCTATAATGTCCCCCACTGCCCTATAATGTCCCCACTGCCCTATTATGTCCCCCACTGCCCTATTATGTCCGCCACTGCCCCATAATATGCTCCATAAAGTCCCCCACCGCTTCTTAATGCCACTTGTAAAATAACACTGCTCCTCCCCCACCCGCAGCCCCTCATATAAAAGTACATCTTCGACTCCTCTGGAGCGCTTACCTGTGCCTGCGCGTCCTCCTCTTCATCCCTGCAGCTGTGGCCTCGGTGATGATGATGTCGGTGCAGGACTGAGGCGCGCTCCTCTGCAGCCCTGGCGATGACGGTACGTTGCGGGGCTGAGCAGAGCTGCTCTCCCTCCTGTCACCGGCCGCACTGTACAAATGTATTGCGCGCCTGAAAGACGCGCATACATCTGAATACCGGCGCGGTTGGTGCAGGCCTGGGGACTCCCGCAGTGCACCGCTAGGACCTTTGGTGAGTCACATGACACATGTGATGTCACTAAAGGTCCTGCAACTGCGAAAACTTCAGTGATCATACAGAACTTGTACGATCACTGAAGTTTACGATTGAAAGGCTGGGTGCCGGGGCCCACTCAGGCCTGTGCATGGGCGTACCCAGGATCAAAGCCATGGTCGTTCACATTGTAAAATATTAGAACGGAAAAGGTGAATGAAACGAAAATTTTGAGAATTAAATGTAACTATAGCTCGATTAATGACTCCGCGCCCCTCTCCACACACACACACACACACACACACAATACAATACATCCCCCCATCACCCACTACATACACACACCCAAATACCATGCACCCCCCATTACCATCTCCCCACGCACACAATACAATGCACCCCCCCATCCCCACCTACGCACACACAATGCACCCCCGATCACCCCCTACACACACACACTACAATGCACCCCCATTACCCTCACACATACACACACACACACACACAATACACGCTCCATTACCCCCCCCCACACACACACACACACACACACACAAATACATCCCCCCTTCACCTGCTACACACACAAATACAATGCACCCCCCATCACCCCCTACACACACACACCCACAATACAATGCACCCCCACTACTCCACACACACACACACACACACACACACAATGCACCCCCATTACTCCCTACACACACACACACACACAATGCACCGTCCATCAGCCCCTACACACACACAATGCACCCCCCATCACCCCCTACACACACACACACACACAATACAATGCACCCCCACTACTCCCTACACACACAATGCACCCCCATTACTCCCTACACAAACACACACACAATGCACCGTCCATCAGCCCCTACACACACACAATGCACCCCCCATCACCCCCTACACACACACACTCACAATACAATGCACCCCTACTACTCCCTACACACACAATGCACCCCCATTACTCCCTACACAAACACACACACAATGCACCATCCATCAGCCCCTACACACACACAATGCACCCCCCATCACCCCCTACACACACACACTCACAATACAATGCACCCCTACTACTCCCTACACACACAATGCACCCCCATTACTCCCTACACCCACACACACACACACACATAATGCACCGTCCATCAGCCCCTACACACACACAATGCACCCCGCATCACCCCCTAAATCTTAAGCAAAATGCAATAACAGGCAATGAAAACATAGCATCTGCGCAAAAAAGAGAATTTTGTTACTTACAATAAATTCTTTTTCTTATAGTTCCGTATTGGGAGACCCAGACCTTGGGTGTTTAGCTTCTGCCTCTGAAGGACACACAAAGTACTACACTTAAAAGTGTAGCTCCTCCCTCTGAGCTTATACACCCCCTGGTGAGCAGACCCAGCCAGTTTAGTGCAAAAGCTGAAGGAGAATAGCCACCCACAAGTAGAACAGAGCAAGAGCCGGAACAACCGGAGACTCTGTCCACGACAACAGCCGGTGATAACACGCGGAACAAGAAATTGCCAACAGGCAACAGGGAGGGTGCTGGGTCTTCCAATACGGAACTATAAGAAAAAGAATTTACGGTAAGTAAATAAAATTCTCTTTTTCTTTATCGTTCCTTTGGGAGACCCAGACCATGGGACGTTCCAAAGCAGTCCCTGGGTGGGAATAAACAGAAAAATTAAGAAGTAGGCAGAACCTAACTTCACAAATGGGCGACAGCCGCCTGAAGGATGCGTCTGCCCAAGCTCGCTTCTGCCGAAGCATGAGCATGCACTTGGTAGTGCTTCGAGAAGGTATGCAGGCTAGTCCAAGTGGCAGCCTGACAGACTTGTTGAGCCGTAGCCTGGTGCCTGAAAGCCCAAGAGGCACCGACAGCTCTGGTCGAATGTGCCTTGATCCCCGGCGGGGGAGGCACCTGAGTACTCTGGTAGGCGTCCGAAATGGTCGATCTAATCCAACGGGCTAAGGTCGGCTTAGAAGCAGGGAGGCCCTTGCGCCGACCTGTGGTTAGCACAAAAAGAGAGGTGCACCGCCTAAGCGCAGCGGTGCGAGACACATAGATCCGGAGAGCACGCACCAGATCCAGAGTATGCAGCGCTTTTTCAAAGCGATGAACAGGAGCCGGACAGAAGGAAGGTAGGGTAATGTCCTGGTTAAGGTGGAAAGGAGAGACCACCTTAGGAAGAAAGTCCGGAGTCGGACGGAGAACCACCTTGTCTTGATGAAAAACTAAAAAAGGTGACTCCGAAGAGAGCGCAGCCAAATCAGAGACTCTCCTGAGGGAAGTTATGGCCACCAGAAAGGCCACCTTCTGAGAAAGACGATACAAAGAAACCTCCCCAAGAGGCTCAAAAGGGGGTTTCTGCAAAACCGTGAGAACCAAGTTAAGGTCCCAGGGATCCAAGGGCCGCCGGTAAGGCGGAATGATGTGAGACGCGCCTTGCATGAAGGTGCTAACCTGAGCCAGCCGAGCGAGACGCCGCTGGAACAGAACTGACAGAGCTGAGACTTGTCCCTTGAGAGAGTTGAGGGACAGTCCTAGCTGCAGACCGGACTGTAGAAAAGACAGAAGGGTCGGCAAGGAGAATGGCCAAGGAGGATGGTCGGTAGAGCGACACCAGGACAGGAAAATTTGTGACGGGATGCCATTAGGTCCACGTCCGGAGTGCCCCATTTGCGGCAGATTGACTGAAACACTGCCGGGTGCAGGGACCACTCGCCACCGTCCACGGTTTGACGGCTGAGATAATCTGCCTCCCAGTTTTCCACGCCTGGGATGTGGACTGCGGATATGGTGGACTTGGAGTCCTCCGCCCATTGAAGGATGCGTTGTACCTCCATCATTGCTAGGCGGCTTCGTGTCCCGCCCTGGTGATTGATGTAGGCAACCGCGGTCGCGTTGTTTGACTGGACTCGAATGTGCCTGCCCGCCAGCAGGTGGTGAGAAGCTAGGAGAGCTAGAAGCACGGCTCTGGTTTCCAGCACATTGATTGAAAGGGCTGACTCGGACGGAGTCCAAGTGCCCTGCGCTCTGTAGTGGAGACATACCGCTCCCCAGCCGGATAGACTGGCATCCGTGGTGAGAATCACCCAGGACGGGGTCAGGAAGGAGCGCCCTTGGGACAGGGAGAGGGGCCGAAGCCACCACTGAAGAGAGCTCCTGATCCGTGGCGACAGAGCCACTAACCTGTGTAAGGAGGAAGGCCGCTTGTCCCAACAGCGGAGAATGTCCAGCTGCAGGGGGCGCAGATGGAACTGGGCAAAGGGAACAGCCTCCATGGACGCTACCATTTGACCCAGCACCTGCATCAGACGCCTGAGGGTATAACGGCGGGGCCTCAGCAGAGAGCGCACCGCTAGCTGGAGTGACTGCTGTTTGACTAAGGGCAACTTCAAAAGTGCCGGCAAAGTCTCGAACTGCATCCCTAGGTACGTGAGACTCTGGGTCGGAGTCAGAGAGGATTTGGGAAGATTGACAAGCCACCCGAATTGGGCTAGAGTGGCGAGAGTGAGCGAGACACTCCGATGACAGTCTGCGCTGGATGAAGCCTTGACTAGAAGGTCGTCCAGGTAAGGAATCACTGCCAACCCCTGGAGGTGCAGAACTGCAATCACTGCTGCCATGACCTTGGTGAATACCCGAGGGGCCGTGGCTAACCCGAAGCGAAGAGCCACGAATTGGAAATGATCTTCTCCTATTGCAAAACGTAGCCAACGCTGGTGTGAAACTGCAATTGGAACATGCAGATAGGCATCTCTGATGTCGATGGATGCCAGGAAATCCCCTTGGGTCATTGAGGCAATGACTGATCGCAGAGACTCCATGCGAAAGTGCCGCACTTGAACATGCTTGTTGAGAAGCTTGAGATCCAGGATGGGCCGGAAGGTACCGTCCTTTTTGGGAACTAGGAAGAGATTTGAGTAGAAACCTCTGAACCGTTCCCGGGCGGGAACTGGTACAATTACTCCGTTGGCCTGCAAGGCTGCCACGGCCTGTGAGAAGGCGGCGGCCTTGGAGCAAGGGGGAGTTGAGAGAAAAAATCTGTTTGGCGGGCTGGAAGAGAATTCTATCCTGTAGCCGTGGGAGATGATATCTCTCACCCACTGATCGGAGACGTGTTGAAACCAAGCGTCGCCAAAGTGGGAGAGCCTGCCACCGACTAAGGACGTCGCCGGAGCGGGCAGAGAGTCACGAGGAGGCTGCCTTAGTGGCAACACCTCCTGCGGTCTTCTGTGGACGCGCTTTTGGGCGCCAGTTGGATTTCTGGTCCTTGGCTGAGTTAGCGGACAAGGCCGAGGGCTTAGAGGACGACCAGTTGGAGGAACGAAAGGAGCGAAACCTCGACTGACTCCTACCCTGGGCAGGTTTCCTGGTTTTGGTTTGTGGCATGGAAGTACTCTTCCCGAAAGTAGCTTCCTTAATAATTTCATCCAGCTGTTCTCCGAACAGCCGGGACCCAGCAAAAGGGAGCCCAGCAAGGTACTTCTTAGAAGAAGCATCTGCCTTCCACTCTCGAAGCCACAAGATCCTGCGGATAATGAGGGAATTAGCCGAAGCCACCGCAGTGCGGTGAGAAGCCTCCAGCATGGCAGACATGGCGTAAGATGAAAAAGCTGAAGCTTGAGAAGTTAAGGCAACCATTTCGGGCATAGATTCCCTGGTGAGGGAATGCATCTCCTGCTGCAAAAGTCGGGGAAAACGCGGCCCCCGCCGCTTCATACACGGATTTGGCCAGAAGGTCAATCTGACAGTCAGTGGAATCCTTAAGGGAGGTGCCATCAGCCACCGACACAACGGTCCGGGCTGAGAGCCTAGACACCGAAGGGTCTACCTTTGGTGAATGAGCCCACTCCTTGACCACCTCAGGTGGAAAGGGAAAACGGTCATCAGAACCACGCTTTGGGAAGCGTTTGTCAGCACAGGCCCTGGGCTTGGTCACAGCAGCCTGAAAACTGGAGTGGTTAAAGAACACACTCTTTGCTCTCTTAGGCTAGGTAAACTGGTGTTTTTCTGCCAGAGAGGGTTGTTCCTCTGATACTGGCGGATTGAGATCCAGTACAGAATTAATGGAAGCAATCAAGTCACTAAGATCTGAGTCACCCTCGGACAGATCAATGGGGTACATGGAGTTAGCCTCCGAGCCCCCTGTAAAGGCATCCTCCTCATCCTGCGAGTCAGCTCTTGAATCAGAGCCGCGGGAGGAGGAGGGAGAGGAAACCCTGCGTCTCCTCTTAGGAGGACGGGGTCTAGGCCCTGATGATGAATCCTCTGTGAGCTCCGGTCCTAAGGGACCCTTAGCAGTAGAGGCACCCTGTGAAGGGGGCTGATGCATATTCATCAAAGTCCTGGACAGAAGTCCCATGGACTCAGCAAAAGACTGGGAAATAGACCTAGAAAAGGATTCTACCCAAGCCGGGGGTTCAGCCACAGGTGCAGGAGCAGCCTGAGAGACCACTGGGGGTGAGACTCCATGCTGTGGCACCACCAAGTTAGAGCAGACATCACAATGTGGATAGGTGCTCGGTTCATGCAGCTGGAGCTTACATGCAGCGCATACAGTATAAAGCTTTGGAGCCTTGCTCCTCATGTGAGACATGCTGCTGGAGCGGGGGCTCTGCAAGAGAATGAACCCCAGAGAGTATATACAGTGGTCCACAACCAGAGACCGGTTCTCGGGCGACAGCTAGAGAATCCGCCGGAAATGCCAATAAATACAGTAAGCACACTCTCCCCAAACAATAAAGCACAGGGACCCCCAATATATAAACGTCTCAGGTACTTAGCTGCTGAGACGCAGGGCCAGGTCCCTGGGGATGAGTGCTCCGGTCCAGCAGGGTCCTGAAGGGCTGCGGATGGAGACCGGTCTCCTGCCAGGCATGGAGACTGTGCTGGCTCCCACTTCAAGCCAGAGCCCAGGAGGGATGGTGAAGGAGCACGGCATGTAAGGCTCCAGCCTTGGAAATCAACTTTACAACACCGCCGACACAGTGGGGTGAGAAGGGACATGCCGGGGGTCCAGACGTGGACCCGCACTTCTTCAATCTCATTCCAAAAAGGAAAAAATCATATGAGAATGCATGTGTGGATGTATGCCTCCTGAACACAAAGCGATAAACTGGCTGGGTCTGCTCACCAGGGGGTGTATAAGCTCAGAGGGAGGAGCTACACTTTCAAGTGTAGTACTTTGTGTGTCCTCCGGAGGCAGAAGCTAAACACCCAAGGTCTGGGTCTCCCAAAGGAACGATAAAGAAAATGATACTGTTAAAAACGTCAGCTCGAGATACTAACAAAAGCCATCACTGAGCCATAGATTTAAAAAAATGAGAACGCTATGGGTCTCAGAAAATGGCGCAAAACGTCCGTCACTTTTTTCGGACAAACTTCTGATTATTTTTTTAACCCCTTAGATTAAAATAAACCTATTCATGTTTGGTGTCTACAAACTTGCAGTAACCTCAGGCATCACAGCAGCACATCAGGTTTACCATATAGTGAACACAGTGAATAAAATGTCTCAAAAACAATAGAGCAATCACACTTTTTTTTGCAATTTCTCCACATTTGGAATTTTTTTGCCATTTTACAGTACACTGCATGGTAAAACTCACGGTTTCATTTAAAATTACAGCTCATTCTGCAAAAAATGAGCCCTCACATGACCATATTGACTGAAAAATAAAAAAAGTTACGTCTGTCAGAAGAATGGCAAACCCCCCAAAAATACCGGAAAGTGTAAAGTCGGCCGGTCGTGAAGGGGTTAACCTTTCCTCACGCCTGCACATTACAGTACTTTGATCAGCAGGGCAGATGAATGCGCCTGCGCAGGACCGCAATGTCGGCTCGTGTGGATGACGTAGACACATCATCCACACCGGACTGGGAAGAAGGAGGCCGAAGATCGCAGCAGAGAGGATGCGTCAGACCTGAAAGAGGAGGCACCGCACTGGAGAGCTGCGACACCCATTGGACTGGACCCACCCTAGGTGAGTATTATAAAAGTACTTTTTCCGTTTTACAGAGCGGCCTAGGCTCTTATATACAGTATTTTGGAATGCTGTATATAAGAACTCAGTGGTATTGGACACAGCTTGTAGTCCCCAAATCTGGTGACAGATTCCCATTAAAAAATCGGAAAGAACACAAACTTACACAATAAATCACCAACATATTTGTGCTTCTAAGGGCGTGATTTATTACGCCCAGTATCCATGCCAGAAAATCTACATAGGAATGACCACAAGGGACTTAACCTCTTACAGACATTGGACGTACTGGGTACATCGTAGATAATGGCGGTGTAATCATCGTCGGCTGCTGCAGTAAACCGGCACCGATTTCCGCACATATATGCTGATCTGAACAGCAGACATGTGTAGCTTACAAGAAAGGGTGGATCCACGATTCACCCATGCCTTTTAATCCCTTAGACCGCGCTGTCAATTACTGACAGCGCAATGTAAATGGCCATGGCAGGGAAATTTCCTTTCCTCGACGCTATCGGAGTCCCCGTGACGCGATCACGGGAAGCCGATGGTTGCCATGGTAGCACAGGGTTATGTCATGACTCATGACTCACATCCTGTTACAGCCGGCTGGTTGTAACAGGACAGCAGCATTTCAGCTGATCAGAGCTCTGCCGCTCTGATCAGCAGAAATGAACAAGCGATCAGACAGCTAATCCTTACCCCGAGGGGGACTATTAAAATAAAAAAAATTTAAAAAAAAGTTTTAAAGAATTAAAAAAACCAACTAAAAATTTAAATCACTCCCCATTCGCCCCACTAAAAATAAGAGGGTTAAAAAAAAGGGAATTTTGTTTACTTACCGTAAATTCCTTTTCTTCTAGCTCCTATTGGGAGACCCAGACAATTGGGTGTATAGCTTCTGCCTCCGGAGGCCACACAAAGTATTACACTTTTAAAAAAGTGTAACCCCTCCCCTCTGCCTATACACCCTCCCGTGGATCACGGGCTCCTCAGTTTTGGTGCAAAAGCAGGAAGGAGAAAACTTATAAATTGGTCTAGGGTAAATTCAATCCGAAGGATGTTCGGAGAACTGAAGACCATGAACCATAAGAACAAATCAACATCAACAACATGTGTACACAAAAGAACAACCAGCCCGAAGGGCACAGGGGCGGGTGCTGGGTCTCCCAATAGGAGCTAGAAGAAAAGGAATTTACGGTAAGTAAACAAAATTCCCTTTTTCTTTGTCGCTCCATTGGGAGACCCAGACAATTGGGACGTCCAAGAGTAGTCCCTGGGTGGGTAAAAGAATACCTCAATAAAAGGAGCCGAAAACGGTCCCCTCTTACAGGTAGGCAACCGCCGCCTGGAGGACTCTCCTACCTAGACTGGCGTCTGCCGAAGCATAGGCATGCACTTGATAGTGCTTCGTGAAAGTGTGCAGACTAGACCATGTAGCTGCCTGACACACCTGCTGAGCCGTCGCCCGGTGCCGCAAAGCCCAGGACGCTCCTACGGCTCTGGTAGAATGGGCTTTCAACCCTGAAGGAAGTGGAAGCCCAGAAGAACGGTAGGCCTTGAGAATCGGTTCCTTGATCCACCGAGCCAAGGTTGACTTGGAGGCCTGAGAGCCCTTACGCTGGCCAGCGACAAGGACAAAGAGCGCGTCTGAACGGCGCAGGGGCGCCGTGCGAGACACGTAGAACCGGAGTGCTCTCACTAGATCCAAAGAGTGCAAATCCTTTTCACACTGGTGAATTGGATTAGGGAAAAAGGAAGGCAAGGAGATATCCTGATTTAGATGAAAGGGGGATACCACCTTAGGAAGAAATTCCGGGACAGGACGCAGAACCACCTTATCCTGGTGAAAAACCAGGAAGGGGGCTTTGCATGACAGCGCTGCAAGCTCAGACACTCTCCGAAGTGATGTGACCGCCACCAGGAAGGCCACCTTCTGAGAAAGACGGGAAAGAGAAACATCCCGCAGCGGCTCAAAAGGCGGCTTTTGAAGAGCCGTCAGAACCCTGTTAAGATCCCAAGGATCCAACGGACGTTTGTAAGGTGGGACCATGTGGCAAACCCCCTGCAGGAACGTGCGGACCTGCGGAAGCCTGGCTAGACGCTTTTGAAAAAAAAACACGGAGAGCGCCGACACTTGGCCCTTGAGAGAGCCGAGGGACAAACCCTTGTCCATTCCAGATTGTCGGAATGAAAGAAATGTGGGTAAAGCAAACGGCCATGGAGACAAACCGTTATCAGAGCACCAGGATAAGAAAAGTTGCCAAGACCTGTAATAGATTTTGGCGGACGTTGGCTTCCTGGCTTGTCTCATGGTGGCAATGACATCCTGAGATAACCCTGAAGACGCTAGGAGCCAGGACTCAATGGCCACACAGTCAGGTTGAGGGCCACAGAATTCAGATGGAAAAACGGCCCTTGTGACAGCAAGTCTGGACGGTCTGGAAGCGCCCACGGTTGACCCACCGTGAGATGCCACAGATCCGGATACCACGACCGCCTCGGCCAGTCTGGAGCGACGAGAATGGCGCGACGGCAGTCGGACCGGATCTTGTGTAGTACTCTGGGCAGCATTGCCAGAGGGGGAAACACATATGGCAGTCGAAACTGCGACAAATCCTGGACCAGAGCGTCCGCTGCCAGAGCTCTGTGATCCTGAGACCGTGCCATGAAGGCCGGGACCTTGTTGTTGTGTCTCGATGCCATGAGATCGACGTCCGGCATTCCCCAGCGGCGACAGATCTCTCGAAACACGTCTGGGTGAAGAGACCATTCCCCCGCGTCCATGCCCTGACGACTGAGAAAATCTGCTTCCCAGTTTTCCACGCCCGGGATGTGAACTGCGGAGATGGTGGAGCCTGTGACTTCCACCCACTGCAGAATCCGCTCGACTTCCTGGAAGGCTTGACGACTGCGAGTGCCGCCTTGGTGGTTGATGTAGGCGACGGCAGTGGCGTTATCCGACTGGATTCGGATCTGCCTGCCCTCCAGCCACCGATGGAAAGCCAATAGGGCTAGATATACTGCCCTTATCTCCAGAATATTGATATGAAGGGACGATTCTATTGGAGTCCAGGTTCCTTGAGCCCTGTGGTGGAGAAAAACCACTCCCCAACCTGACAGGCTCGCGTCCGTGGTGACCACGGCCCAGGTTGGGGGGAGGAAGGATTTTCCCCGAGACAGAGATGTGGGTAGGAGCCACCACTGAAGTGATGTTTTGGTTGCAAGTGAAAGAGAGATGTTCTTGTCGAGGGAAGACGAACTCTTGTCCCATTTGCGAAGAATGTCCCATTGGAGTGGCCGTAGATGGAATTGCGCGAACGGCACTGCCTCCATAGGAGCAACCATCTTCCCCAGGAAGTGCATGAGGCGCCTTAAGGGGTGTGACTGACTCCGAAGAAGTGACTGCACCCCCGCCTGCAGAGAAAGCTGTTTGTCCCGCGGTAGCTTGACTAACGCTGGAAGGGTATGAAACTCCATCCCGAGGTAAGTCAGTGATTGGGTCGGCGTCAACTTGGATTTCGGGAAATTGATGATCCACCCGAACTGCTGGAGAGTCGCCAGAGTGACGGTAAGACTTCGTTGACACGCCACCCGAGAAGGGGCCCTGACTAGGAGATCGTTCAAGTATGGGATTACCGAGTGGCCCTGAGAGTGCAGGACCGCCACGACGGATGCCATGACTTTGGTGAAGACCCGTGGGGCTGTCGCCAGGCCGAAGGGCAATGCGACGAACTGAAGGTGTTCGTCCCCGATGGCGAAACGCAGGAAACGTTGGTGTTCGGGTGCGATCGGCACATGGAGATAAGCATCCTTGATGTCGATCGATGCTAGGAAGTCTCCTTGTGACATCGAGGCGATGACCGAGCGGAGAGATTCCATCCGAAACCGTCTGGTTCTCACATGTCTGTTGAGCAGCTTGAGGTCCAGAACGGGACGGAAAGACCCGTCCTTTTTTGGCACCACGAACAAGTTGGAGTAAAATCCGCGACCACGTTCCTGAAGGGGAACGGGAATCACAACTCCTTCCATCTTTAGAGCGTCCACTGCCTGAAACAGTGCGTCTGCCTGTGCGGGGGGTGGGGAGGTTCTGAAAAAACGAGCCGTAGGTCGAGAGCTGAACTCTATCCTGTAACCATGAGACAGAATGTCTCTCACCCATCGGTCTTGAACGTGTGGCCACCAGGCGTCGCCAAAGCGGGAGAGCCTGCCACCGACCGAGGATGTGGCTAGATGAGGCCGAGAGTCATGAGGAGGCCGTCTTGGAGGCAGTGCCTCCTGCGGCCTTTTGGGGGCGTGACTTGGACCGCCACCCATAGGAGTTCCTCTGGCCTTTCTCCGGCCGGTTGGACGAAGAGGATTGGGGTTTGACGGAGGGACGAAAGGACCGAAACCTCGATTGGATTTTTCTCTGCTGAGGTCTCTTAGGTTTGGACTGGGGTAAGGAGGAGTCCTTTCCCGAGGATTCCTTAATAATCTCATCCAACCGTTCGCCAAACAAACGTTCGCCAGAAAAAGGCAAACCAGTTAAGAACCTTTTGGAAGCAGAGTCTGCTTTCCATTCGCGCAGCCACATGGCCCTGCGGACTGCCACGGAGTTAGCGGATGCTACAGCCGTACGGCTAGCAGAGTCCAGGACGGCGTTCATGGCTTAGGACGAAAATGCTGATGCCTGAGAGGTCAAGGAAGACACATGCGGAGCAGAATTCCGCGTGACAGCATTAATCTCAGTCAGACATGCCGAGATTTCTTGGAGAGCCCACACAGCCGCAAAGGCCGGGGCAAAAGACGCGCCCGTGGCCTCATAAATAGACTTCACCAAGAGCTCTATCTGTCTGTCAGTGGCATCCTTCAGGGATGAGCCATCGGCAACAGACACAACGGACCTAGCAGCCAATCTAGAGACTGGCGGATCCACCTTGGGTGAGTGCGCCCAGCCCTTAACGACCTAAGGTGAAAAGGGATAACGCGTGTCAGAGTGCCTTTTAGCAAAACGCTTTTCCGGGACCGCTCTGGGCTTCTGGACAGCGTCCCTGAAGTTAGAGTGATCAAAGAACGTATTGCGCGTACGTTTGGGGAATCGAAATTGGTGTTTCTCCTGCTGAGAAACCGACTCCTCTACCGTTGGAGGCGGGGGAGAGAGATCCAACACCTGGTTGATGGACGAAATAAGATCATTTACTAAGGCGTCCCCCTCAGGGGTATCAAGGTTGAGGGCGAAGTCAGGGTCAGAGCCCTGAGCTCCCACGTCCGCCTCGTCATCCTGAGAGTCCTCCAGCTGAGATCCAGAGCAGCGTGAGGAAGCCGGGGAAGAGTCCCAGCGAGGCCGCTTAGCCGGTCTGGGACTGCGATCCAGGCAGGAGTCCTCCGCCTGGGACCTAGGGGCTATCCTGGGAGCGCGCTGCGGCGCGGACCGAGAAGGCCCTGGAGGAGACAAACTAACAGGGGCCGGGGCCTGTGAAGAGCCCGGTATGGATTGCAAAGCCTCAAGGAGCTTAGATGACCATTTGTCCATAAACTGTGCAATGGATTGAGAAAGTGACAGAGAGTTTCTCAGCGAAAGAGGCCAATGACGGTGACTCTGTCCCTGCAGCCTGCTCAGGAGGAGCAGGGGGATCTACATGAGCCGAGGGGCCCACAAGTGCCCCGGGCTCCGGCTGAGCAAGCGTGGCAGGAGTCGAGCATTGATCACAGTGAGGGTAGGTGGATCCCGCAGGCAACATAGCCCCACAAGAGGTACAGGCTGCGAAAAAAACCTGTGTCTTAAGGGCTTTGCTCCTTGTGGACGACATGCTGCAAGCAATAAGTGTCCCTTAGGAGAGCGACCACTGAGGGTATATGGGAAAGGGTTAAACAGCCGTTCCGAATATATATAATATATGTAGATATATATATCACGGCACCCTAGGGGAACCAGCACCGGGTGACCGGTGTGGCTTACCAACCGCTGGTGTCCTCCAGATTCCCTGTCGTGGGTCCCCCAGAGCTGTAGAGATGTGCAGCTGCAGCATACACCGGCAGAATGCCAAACATGGCCGCCGGAGCTCTCAAGGAGGGAGTGGAGCCATGGGCGGCGCCAGCAAAAGGCGGGAATCTGGAGGCCCCATAGTGGTCCATAAGAGGGGAGGGGAGGCATGCAACGATGCTCCAGCCCTCTGTCGGTAATACCGCCCTTCCCCCTGACAAGCAGGCCCGGGGGCGGGATTTTTCGCGACTAGGCCGCGATGAAGCCGGGGACTAAATTTAAGGCCATGCCCGACAAGCAGGCACGGCCGGCGCGGAAGTCCGATGAAAAAACAACGGACGGCGCTACTGGGGAGAGAGGCGACCTCTCTCCCCGTACCGTCCCCCCATGGGGACACAGAGTACCATGAAGGTGCAGGGCCCGGTCCCTGGGGATGAAAACGCTCCGGTCCAGCAGGTTCCACCAGGGGCTGCGGATGGAGCACGGTCTCAGCAGGTGAATGACCGATGAAGCTCCCACTTCTCCCAGAGCCGCATAAGGGATGGTGAAGGAGACGGCATGTAGCTCCAGCCTTTGTACCCGCAATGGGTACCTCAACCTTAACAACACCGCCGACATAGTAGGGTGAGAAGGGAGCATGCCGGGGACCCCATAGGGGACTTCTTTTCTTCTGTCATACTATGTATGATAACTCTTTTTTTTTTTTTTTTCCATGAGTGGATGTGTGCCTCCTTCCACACAAAGCATAAAACTGAGGAGCCCGTGATCCACGGGAGGGTGTATAGGCAGAGGGGAGGGGTTACACTTTTTTAAAAGTGTAATACTTTGTGTGGCCTCCGGAGGCAGAAGCTATACACCCAATTGTCTGGGTCTCCCAATGGAGCGACAAAGAAATAATAAATATACACTCATTTGGTATCACAGAGTTCAGAAATGCCCAGTCTATCAAAATCTAAAACGAATTAATATGACCGGTAGACGTCGTAGCCGTAAAAAAAAATTCCAACCGGCAAAGTTAAGTTTTTTGGTCTTCACAAATTGCAAAATGCAAACAAATAAGCCATCAGTGAGCCCCATATCCCGAAAAATGAGAACACTACAAGTTGCAGAAAATGGCGCTGAAAGTGCTCCAATTTTTTGGACAAACCTTTTTTTAACCCCTTAGATAAAAGTAAACCTAAACATGTTTGGTATCAACGAACTCATACCAACCTGAAGTATCACACCCACCCATCAGTTTTACCATACAGTGAACACGGTGAATAAAGTACCCCATAAACCATTGTCCAATCACACTTTTTTGTAATTTTTCCACACGTGGAAATTTTGTGCTGTTTTCCAGTACCATATATGGTAAAACTCATGGTTTCACTTAAAAGACCAATACGTCCTGCAAAAAACAAGCCCTCTTATGGCAAGATTGACGAGAAAAATAAAAAAGTTACGACTCTCGGAAAAAGGGGAGCAAAAAACAAAAACGGAAAAATCGTCCAGTGGTTAGGGGGTTAAAGGTGGGAGTCCGTGAGCACATCAGGGACATTGAGAAAACAAAGACTCTGCATGAGGCGGAACACCTAAAAACCCTACCAAAACATTTCCAATTGTACCATAAATCTGACTCAAGCAAATTAAAGAAGTTGTCCGACATTAGCTTACCAAAAAAATTTGAGTTTATCTGTGCTGTATTGTCATATAAAACACCCCTACATTGTTATTTTTTGTTTTCTAACTTTTGTTCCAGTTGAATTATCCCTTTATTCTCTGCAGTTCTTTGTTTACATTTTGCTCTAGCAAACTGACCACTTCCTGTGCAAAACCTCAGTTAGAGCTGGCACCGCCCGGCCTCACTGTCCAGCCCCGTCCAATGCCCGCCCCCTGCACACACATTCCCTGTCAGTATTCTACCCCAGCACCTGATCTGTTCTCACTCTAGCAATGAAAATAACAGCCCCACATCGGGCTCTGTGCCACACACACACACACACACACACACACACACATCGGGCTCTGCGCCACACATATCAGGCTCTGCAACCCTCCCCCACACACACACACACACGGCGCTCTGTACCGACCTCCCCCTCACCATCGTTCTGTACCAACCCCTACCCCCATAGGGAAAACATGTAGGCTACATTCACATGACCGTTCCGTTTTTGCGGTCCGAAAAAAATGCCCAATTTTTTCACGAATACATCCGTGTGTCATCCGTGTGCCTTCCGTTTTTTTTTTGCGTACCGCAAAAAACGGAAGCAGCAAGAAAGATAAATAGAAGAGTAGATATAGAGATGAATAGATAGATATAGAGACAGAGAGATAGAGGGATGAATGAATGAACAGAGGGATAGATAGATAGATAGATAGATAGATAGATAGATAGATAGATAGATAGATAGATAGATAGATAGATAGATGAGAAAGACATATAATGTCCTACCCCCCCTGCATATTCTAAGCTGGCACCCTTTAGTAACTTTCATGTGGCACTAATGTGTGCTTAGCCTTGTATTTATCCAAAAAATAAATCAAAAATAATTAAAAAAAAAACAAACGACAATGGGTCCCCCATACTTTTGTAGCCAGCTAGGGTAAAGCAGATGGCTGCAGCCTGCAAACCACAGCTGGCAGCTTCAGCTTGGCTGATAATCTAAAACAGAGGGCACCCCACGCTGTTATTTTAAATTAAATAAATAATTTAAAACAAAAAACATGGGGTCCCCCCAAATTGGATCACCAGCCAAGGTAAAGCAGACAGCTGTGGTCTAGTATTCTCAGACTAGGGAGGCCCACTGTTATTGGACACTCCCCAGCCTAAAAATAGCAGGCCACAGCCGCCCCAGAAGTGGCACATCCATTAGATGTGCCAATCCTGGTGCTTCGCCCCAACTTATCCCGTGCCCTGGTGCGGTGGAAAACGAGGTAATATAAGGGGTTGATGCCAAATGTGTAATGTCACCTGGCATCAAGCCCTGGGATTAGTGATGTCACGCGTCTATCAGATATCCGACATCACAAACCCAGTCAGTAATAAAAAAAAATAGACAACAAAAAAAAAAGTTTTATCTGAAAAAACACTCCTCAAAACATTCCCTCATTCACCAATTTATTCAAAAGAAAAACAAATCCAGGTCCAGCATAATCCAATAAGGGGGTCCCATGACAATCCATACCATAGTCAATGTCCCAGTCAATGAAGAACAGAATGTTCCTCATTGGCTGGGAGAGTAATGCAGTGACCTGAGCTAACATCAATAGCCCAGGTCACTGCAGGGGATGCCGAGCGCTGCTGTCAGGAGGTTAAATGAAATCATTACCTGCGGTGACGATCTTCGCTTCACTCCTGTCAGCGCTGTCCCTGACTTCTATGCCCGCCGCGTTCTCAGCAGTATCGCCCGAGACGTCACCGCTAGTGACGTGAGAACGCAGCGGCATAGAAGGCAGTGACAGCGCTGACAGGAGTGAAGCGAAGATTGTCACAGCAGGCAATGATGTCATCTAACATCCTGATGGCAGCGCTCGTTATCCCCGCGGCTGCCTGCGCTGCAATGTGAGAGGCTGCTGAGCCTGCAATGAAGGCATCCGCGGGGCTGGAGCGGGACACAGACTGCACGGGCACACCTGCTATCCTGAGCAGGGGGCCTGGTGCTGGCGTTGACACCGTGGGCGGGGAGAGTACTGGGTGCGGAGGAATGTGTAGGAGGGTGCAGGGAAGAGGTGCGGGGACCCCACGCACTGTACTCGCCCAGCAGGGCGGCAACATGCTGTTCTAGATTTGCATGTCAACATGGTCCTGCCCATGTTGACATGAAATGACTGGAAGCAGCAAAATTGCGGCAGGAGCGATCACATGACCGCTCTGAGCCGGGGAAAAAAGGCTGACAGCAGGGCAGGTAAGTGATCACCAGCTACTTACCTGCCCCAATGTAGCCCAATAGGGTAATAATGAAGAAAAGTCAAAATAAGCCGGATAACCCCTTTAATTATAAAGGCCATAGATCAGAGGTTAGATGTGGTAACCTATTTAAGGCCCTTGCGCAACTTGAGTTATTGGATTTATAGATTGGACACAAGGACTACTATTGGGCTCAATGAGAGCTTTGACTGCTTTCTTTAATTGGGTATTTTTATGTGGTGTGAGAATGGGACTGTTTGTGTTAAATTATTTTTTAATTGTTTCTTTTTATCCATAATTTAGAGATCTGTATATGCTAAAATACCTGTGGTGGTCTGCAAATTTTGAGGTACTTCACGCGACCCGCTCAGTGACTTAGATGTTGACTTTGATTGGGTCTTTTCCCTGAATGAAGTGCCTATGAGAAAATAAGAAAAACGATTATTACCTAAGAAAAGTGGAGAAAAACATTGTACAACAATTTAATTATAGTTAGGATACAACTAATATTTAATACATTTACTCAATAATTTAGTTTTTTGCATTTCTTGATTTTGTTTGCCTTATGGCATGTCATTTTTAATTTTGCATATAATATTTCTGTTTACACAACTACATAAACACTATGCACTTTTTTTGTTTGTCTATTGATTAGTGATGGACAGACCCGAACTGTAAAATTTAGAATCCGAGAGGTTTTAAAAATACCCGAGTACCGGACCCGGGCCTGGAATTCTCAGGGAACTCCGGATAATGATCCGGAACCTTTGGAAATAAAAAATAAAAAAAGGAAAAATAAAGAAAATAAGAATAAAGCAGGCGCGTTATAACAATAGCAGCCCACAGCCACTCAGGATTGTCACATCCATTAGATGTGACAATCCTGGCACTTTACCCGATTCTTCCCGAATCCCCTGGTGCGGTGGCAATCAGGCTAATAAGGGGTTAATAACAGCTCACATCTGCCACTAAGCCCTAGATTAGCAATGGCAGGGTCTATGAAAACCCTACCCCCATTACTAATCTGTAAGTGAAAAGAAATAAACACAAACACAAAATAAGATAAAAACAACACCCTCTTTCACTCCTTTATTAACCCCAAAAACACCCAGGTCTGATGTAATCCACACGAGGTCCCATAACGATTCCAGCTCTGCTACATCTGAAGTGACAGCGCGTGGGCATAGAATATGACCACCCGCTGTGATCTTAAGGCAGAGAATGAGTCGCAGCGATGTGTGGTGACGTAAATTAGATTATTTGCGGTCACAGCTGGAGCTGCCCATTGTCATCCACCTAGATCGCAGGTAACCTGACCTCAGGTGACCTCATTGAACTGAGTGACCACTACTATCCATAAAAGTGGCATAATACTTTGGCAAAATTACTCCCAGAAATAAAATGTGAGTCAGAAATACATTCAGGCATCTTCCGCATGCTGTTGCCATTCAGTTTCAACAAATTTCCATCAATTGCAATATTTTTACAGCCCTCGCAGGCCTATTTCCAAGGTCCTCTAGAAAATTATTCGAGTTTCCCATTGACTTGGATTGGGTTCGTTATTCAGTATGAATACACAAATGTAGAAATTATTGGATTTGAACAATCCGAACCCGAATATTTTAGCATTCGCCCATATCTAGTCATCACTAATGATAATTTTAAGGATGTCTAAAACTGATCAACTGGGAAAAGGTTGTTGCATTACTCGTAAATCAAATGCCATGTCCTTCTTCAATTTGTCCAATTATTAATACCAGGTTTTGGTTAAAATGAGGCTACCATTTCAAGGTTCATTTTTCATCAAGGAGAAACTACGCTGAAAATCTATCTTTTGAATCATGTGCATTGAATATTTTTTTGGTATGGTATCAGAGGACTCAGAAGGAAAAATGTATGTAACAAAATTAAAACATTGTCGTCCATTTGGCTTATCCAAAATCTATTAATTTTACACTAGGTGGTAAGATAGATGACATCTTTATTATCTGGAGAAGTACCGGTCCTGAACTGCAGAGCTTCATGACTTGGTTGAACAATAACCCATATAACATCAAACTAACCTATAAGACAGATCGGGAGGCAATTGATTTTCTGGACTATAATATAAAAATGGGGTACCAGACAGAAAAGGGTTCTCCACGGGTACAATTATTATCAACAAGTAAGAGGGAAGAATCTTTTGCCTCACAGATACATTTCATCTCCAAGTTAACAGTCAGAGGGGGGCGATCAGGCAGATCTTGAACAAACACTGGTCGTTACTGAAGACCGACCAGAGTTTGAACGACGTTTTACTCATCGCCCACTCTTACCTGTTAGAAGGGGGAAAAGCCTAAAGGATATGCTGGTGAAGAACCATTACGTACCTAGGGTGGTATCTCGCTTTGAGAAAGGGAGTCCCAAATTTGGTTGTTTTCCTTTTGTCTGCCCAGAGATGTTGTCAGCTTGGGATGGACCTAAAGAGTATAAAATAAAAAGTTACAACTCATGCAGTAAAAGTCACGTTATCTATTATGCAGTATGTGGCTGTAGCCTAATTTATATTGGGTTAACATCAAGGGAACAACGCGTCCGCACGAGGGAACATGTTAGGGACATAATTGCGGTGTGTGATGTTGTGGATCTTGATTCCCTGAGGATGATCCAGAGACATTTCAAGCTGCGCCATGACTGTGGTCCCACTTTGTGGTATCGCAAGGTCCATTTAGAATCTAGGGGTATATATATATACACACATATTACTATAAGAATTTTGTCTCTGCATGATATAGGGACATTAGAAAATCTTTTAAGGACTATACATGGTCATATTCTTTAGGCTAAAGCTGGTGTCACACTAAACGACAGCAACAACGACGTCGCTGTTACGTCACCATTTTCGGTGACGTAACAGCGACCTTGTAAGTCGCTGTTATGATCGCTGCTTAGCTGTCAAACACAGCAGAAGCAGCGATCATAAGGTCGCTGTGCTACATGTTCAGAGAGCAGGGAGCCGCGCTTAGCGCTGGCTCCTTGCTCTCCTGCAGCACACATCGGGTTAATTAACCCGATGTGTGCTGCAGCTACATGTCACAGTTCAGAGAGCAGGGAGCCGCGCTTAGCGCTGGCTCCTTGCTCTCCTGCAGCACACATCGGGTTAATTAACCCGATGTGTGCTGCAGCTACATGTCACAGTGCAGAGAGCAGGGAGCCGCGCGCACTGCTTAGCGCTGGCTCCTTGCTCTCCTTGCTACAGTATACATCGGGTTAATTACCCGATGCGTACTGCAGCCACATGTCACAGTGCAGGAGCCGGCACTGGCAGCAAGAGCGGAGGCTGGTAACCAGCGTAAACATCGGGTAACCAGGGAAAGGTCTTCCCTTGGTTACCCGATGTTTACGCTGGTTACAGCTTACCGCAGCTGCCAGTGCCGGCTCCTGATCGCTTCATTTCGTCGCTCTCTCGCTGTCACACACAGCGATGTGTGTGTCACAGCGGGAGAGTGACGACCAAAAAATGAAGCTGGACATTCAGCAACGACCGGCGACCTCACAGCAGGGGCCAGGTCGTTGCTGGATGTCACACACAGCGACAGCGACGTCGCTGCAACGTCACAGAAAATGGTGACGTAGCAGCGACGTCGTTGTCGTCGTCGTTATGTGTGACACCAGCTTAAGGCTGATTCTCCTTATGTTTGGATGATTTTCTTACCACCCTGGTCGTGCCCTTTCACTTGCCAGTAGTAGATATGGTCTCGTTGGGTGCGCATGTGCGGGGCTGCCTCAGCATGAGTCCCCGCCAAGGGAGCTTCCTTAGAAGGATGCATGGGTTAACTGACGTTAGTGGAAGTATTCTTCCGATCCACGCTTCCCCTGGAATGACTGGATGAGGCGGACTCTATGTGCGGCGTCCCACCCCCTGCATGCGCCCAAACAGCGACGATCTCGCCCAAGACACCACATAATAAAACATGCACATTACACTTTCCTCAAGCGAGTAAGCCAGGTGAGAAACGCGTGTCAGGGCTACTCAAAACATCCAGTTATAAGTGCACTTTATAGGTGAGTCCGGATCACGATGATTCATGGCTGTTAGCTCTATCGGTAATAGTAATGGTAGCCTTTGAGGCTTAGGCTGCGTTACATGGGTGATATTAGATTTTTGTGTTGTTATAGCGCCACCAGGTGGCCATCTGTATTAGTACATGCAGTGGTACCTGCAATGTATTTCAATGACCCCGATCCTGCTGTACCGGAAGTCGCCGGATCCTGATAGACAGAATCCTGTTTTTTGTACTGAGCATGCCCAGAAAGCAGCTTGGCATGGTCAATACAGAAATCTCCCTCTCTCTCAGACAGAAGACCAGGATCGTGAAGGGGTGAGAGGGAGTAATAAAGATGGAGTCCCTAAGTGTGTCTGTGTATTTATTTCTAATAAAGTATTTTTTCTGTGTGATGTCTTTTTTTTAACCCTTTATTGGAGATTCTTAATGGCCGGGTCAAACTTGGCCTGACATTAGCAATCTCAGGCTTTATACCAGCAGGTAAAACAAAGCTGGTATTAACCCCTTATTACCCAACGTGCCACCCGGCACCAGGGCCGCTTGGAGAGATGTTGGACACAACGCCAGAAGATAGCGCTTTTAAGAAAGCGCCATATTCTGTGGCGACTGTTGACTGCAATTCGCAGCAGGGGGGGGGCCAAGAAAGCTTGGGCCACCCTGCACTGCGTATTCCCATCCCCAGCTGCCTAGTTGTACCTGGCTCGTCAGAAAAATTGGCCGAAGCCCATGTCGTTTTTTGTTTTTTTTAATTATTTCATGAAATTCATGAAATACTTAAAAAAGGGCTTCCCTGTATTTTTGGTTCCCAACCGGGTACAAATAGGCAGCTGGGGGTTGGGGGCAGCGCGTACCTGCTTGCTGTACCTGGCTAGCATACAAAAACAGGGTGAAGATGTCTTTTTTTTTTAGTTTTTGGGCAAAAAACGTTAAAAAAGGGCTTCCCTGGATTTTCCATTGCCAGTGAAGGTCATATAAGCAGTGGGGGTTAGCAGCCAGTAGCTGCTTGGGTTACCTTAGCAATAGAAAATGCAGCGGCAGTCCACACATTTTATTTTTTTACTCCCTAACCCTAGAGTTAGGGTTATGTGTTTGGGGTTTTTGTTTATTTTTTAATGAATTTAAAACAAAAAAATACTCATGGGCTACCGAGAACCCGAGCATTTTAGTGCTCACTCATTCCTACTTCTAACCATACAGCCAGCAGATCAACTAATCTGATCAGCTGACTCCAGTGTTGGCCGATTACTTGTTCTGGGTCCCCCTGCATCTATCGCAGCGTGTGCTGCCTGTGAGGTCAGCTGAATTCGGCCGACACTGGAGTCAGCTGATCTGAACTCTGTTGAACTCCAGCCCGAACACTCTGCGATGGATGCAGGGGGACACAGAAAGTAATCGGCCAACACTGGAGTCAGCTGATCTGAACTCAGCTGAACTCATGACCACACAACCCGAACATGGTCACACGTGATCGGCAGCAGGCAGTGATTGCTGTTAACCTGCATCCATCACAGCGTGTGCGGGATGTGAGATCAGGAGTTCAGCTTATTCCCGTTCAGCTGACTACAGTGCCAGCCGATATATTCTGTGTTCCCCTTCATCCATCACAAGTAGAAGTAGAAGCATACAATAAAATAACAATTGCGGTTGCATGCGTTGCACATTCAATCCACAGGATCCGGTCATATGCGGTTTGCATCCTGTCAAATGTGAAAGTAGCCTTACAGCTGGAGCAGGAAGAAGAAAGATAAGATGGCAGACTTACTTTGGGAGCTTACAGGAAGAAATCGCACAGACCAATTTTTGGGGCTCCACTCAAGGGGATCTGGGGCTGAGAAAAAAAGGAGACTGTCAGCTGATGATGAAATAGCTAGAAAAGTTATTGATCATTATCTCAAACCCATTGCCTCCTCTTTCTAGTCCGGCATTTCCTCTCTGCGGCGATCGCCATCCTCCTTCTTCTGAGGCCCATGTGCATGACGCGTCCTACATCATGCTCACTAGCTGGCATTGAGGTCCTGCGCAGGCGCACTTTGATCTGCCCTGCTCAAAGCAGATCCATGTATTGTAGTGCATATGCGTAAGAGATCTTTAACCCCTTAACAATCTGGTGGCTAAAATGATAGCACAGGGTCATGTGATGACTCCTGTAGCTCATATGACTCAGGTCCTGTAAGAAAAAGCCAAATACTGGCTGTTACAAGAGATGATAATTTCTCCCAGTCTAAATTGTGCTGCTCTGATTGGGATAAATAAATGAGTGATCAGACAGCTGATCCTAATAGCCCCCTAGGGGTACTAGTCAAATTTAAAAAAAAATTAAGAAAAAGTTTTGAAAAAGTAAAAAAAAAGTAAAAACACCTAAAAGTTCAAATCATCCCTCTTTTGCCCCACTGAAAAATAAAGGGTTAAAAAAAAATATATTCACACATTTGGTATCGCTGTCTTTAGCCCGGATATATATCAAAATATAAAATCATTTGTTCTGTTTGGTAAACGGCGTAGCAGCAAAAAAATTCCAAATGCCAAAATTACGCTTTTTGGTTGCCACAAATTTTAAGCAAAATGCAATAACAGGCAATGAAAACATAGCATCTGCGCAAAAATGATACTGTTAAAAACGTCAGCTCGAGATACAAAAAAAAGCCATCACTGAGCCATAGATTTAAAAAAATGAGAACGCTATGGGTCTCAGAAAATGGCGCAAAACGTCCGTCACTTTTTTCGGACAAACTTCTGATTATTTTTTTAACCCCTTAGATTAAAGTAAACCTATTCATGTTTGGTGTCTACAAACTTGCAGTAACCTCAGGCATCACAGCAGCACATCAGGTTTACCATATAGTGAACACAGTGAATAAAATCTCTCAAAAACAATAGAGCAATAACACTTTTTTTTGCAATTTCTCCACATTTGGAATTTTTTTTACCATTTTACAGTACACTGCATGGTAAAACTCACAGTTTCATTTAAAATTACAGCTCATTCTGCAAAAAATGAGCCCTCACATGACCATATTGACTGAAAAATAAAAAAGTTACGTCTGTCAGAAGAATGGCAAACCCCCACAAATACCGGAAAGTGTAAAGTCGGCCGGTCGTGAAGGGGTTAACCTTTCCTCGCGCCTGCACATTACAGTACTTTGATCAGCAGGGCAGATGAATGCGCCTGCGCAGGACCGCAATGTCGGCTCGTGTGGATGACGTAGACACATCATCCACACCGGACTGGGAAGAAGGAGGCCGAAGATCGCAGCAGAGAGGATGCGTCAGACCTAAAAGAGGAGGCACCGCACTGGAGAGCTGCGACACCCATTGGACTGGACCCACCCTAGGTGAGTATTATAAAAGTACTTTTTCCGTTTTACAGAGCAGCCTAGGCTCTTATATACAGTATTTTGGAATGCTGTATATAAGAACTCAGTGGTATTGGACACAGCTTGTAGTTCCCAAATCTGGTGACAGATTCCCATTAAAAAATCGGAAGGAACACAAACTTACACAATAAATCACCAACATATTTGTGCTTCTAAGGGCGTGATTTATTACGCCCAGTATCCATGCCAGAAAATCTACATAGGAATGACCACAAGGGACTTAACCTCTTACAGACATTGGACGTACTGGGTACATCGTAGATAATGGCGGTGTAATCATCGTCGGCTGCTGCAGTAAACCGGCACCGATTTCCGCACATATATGCTGATCTGAACAGCAGACATGTGTAGCTTACAAGCAAGGGTGGATCCACGATTCACCCATGCCTTTTAATCCCTTAGACCGCGCTGTCAAATACTGACAGCGCAATGTAATTGTCCATGGCAGGGAAATTTCCTTTCCTCGACGCCATCGGAGTCCCCGTGACGCGATCACGGGAAGCCGATGGTTGCCATGGTAGCACAGGGTTATGTCATGACTCATGTCGCTATCATGACTCACATCCTGTTACAGCCGGCTGGTTGTAACAGGGCAGCAGCATTTCAGCTGGTCAGAGCTCTGCCGCTCTGATCAGCAGAAATGAACAAGCGATCAGACAGCTAATCCTTACCCCTAGGGGGACTATTAAAATAAAAAAAGTTTAAAAAAAAGTTTTAAAGAATTAAAAAAAACAACTAAAAATTTAAATCACTCCCCATTCGCCCCACTAAAAATCAAAGGGTTAAAAAAATAATAAATATACACTCATTTGGTATCACAGAGTTCAGAAATGCCCAGTCTATCAAAATCTAAAATGAATTGATATGATCGGTAGACGGCGTAGCCGTAAAAAAAAATTCCAACCGGCAAAGTTAAGTTTTTTGGTCTTCGCAAATTTTGAGCAAAATGCAATTCCAGGGAGTCAAAACGTAGCATCTGCGCAAAAATGGTTCAGCTAAACATGCAAACAAATAAGCCATCAGTGAGCCCCATTTCCCGAAAAATGAGAACACTACAAGTTGCAGAAAATGGCGCTGAAAGTCCTCCAATTTTTTGGACAAACCTTTTTTTAACCCCTTAGATAAAAGTAAACCTAAACATGTTTAGTATCAACGAACTCATACCAACCTGAAGTATCACACCCATCAGTTTTACCATACAGTGAACACGGTGAATAAAGTACCCCATAAACCATTGTCCAATCACACTTTTTTGTAATTTTTCCGCACGTGGAAATTTTTTGCTGTTTTCCAGTACTATATATGTTAAAACTCATTGTTTCACTTAAAAGACCAATACGTCCCGCAAAAAACAAGCCCTCTTATGGCAAGATTGACGGGAAAAATAAAAAAGTTACGACTCTCGGAAAAAGGGGAGCAAAAAACAAAAACAGAAAAATCGTCCACGGGTTAGGGGGTTAAAGGTGTGAGTCCGTGAGCACATCAGGGACATTGAGAAAACAAAGACTCTACATGAGATGGAACACCTAAAAACCCTACCAAAACATTTCCAATTGTACCATAAATCTGACTCAAGCAAATTAATTATAAAGGCCATAGATCTGAGGTTAGAGGTGGTAACCTATTTAAGGCCCTTGCGCAACTTGAGTCACTTTATTTATAGATTGGACACAAGGACTCCTATTGGGCTCAATGAGAGCTTTGGCTGCTTTCTTTAATTGGGTATTTTTATGTGGTGTGAGAATGGGACTGTTTGTGTTAAAATATTTTTCTCTATCGCTTTCATTGGGGGACACAGGACCATGGGTGTATGCTGCTGTGACTAGGAGGCTGACACTAAGTAGACATAAAAAAAGTTAGCTCCTCCCTAGCAGTGCACACCCTGAGCCGGAGGCGGATCTATGCCAGTTTTTTGCTTAGTGTCGTAGGAGGCTGAAGTGGGCCCATATCTCTGTGGGCCAACCTCAGCTTAGGCTATTGCTTTTTTCCGTTTTTTCGTGCTAATACGGCGCCGCTCAGCCTTCTCATCTCTTCTAGGTTTTTTGTCTCTTCTGCAGGGTTGGAGTCCCTGCATCAGAGAGAACCCTCACCTTCTCCTCCCCTCCGGGAACCGTCCCCAGGGTTGTCTGGGGCTCGAGACGCCAGGCCCTATCCCCCTCCTGCCCCATGGTACCACCCCAGGGGCTGCTTGGGGACCGATATTTTTAATTTTTGTAAGGGCACACTCCCCGTCGGCCCCTATGGTACCATCCCAAGGGGTACTTCTGGTGGAGGCGACGAGGGATCTCTGCTCCAGGACCCGATGTCAGGATCGCAGACTGCAGCGCAGGAGCGCTCACAGCACCAGGCCTCCCCCAGCGTTCTTCCTCCTACCCTGGGCCCAGGCAGTGGATCTCTTCATGCAGCGCAGGAGCGCTCTGCATTTTTCCCCAAGCTCCCCAGCGTTTTCCCCCGGTGTCTCCCAGGGGCAGACTGGACTCACCGGCAGGCGCAGCATCACAGATTGGTGCCGTGGATCAGAGCGACGCCGCCAGGACGCAGGTAGGATCTTCTCCGCTAGCAGCGCTGCGCTCCCGGTGGCCGCTCACTAATTTAGCTTCCGGCTTCGGGCCTACATCAGGCCGGTGCGCTCCGCCCCCCTGTTTGCGCGCGCGCGCGTTTTTTCCGGCCACGCCCCCCTCGACTTCTGCCCGGAGACAGCCAGCTCAGTGCTGCAGCACGCCCCCATTCCTCCCAGCGTCCCCTATCATACAGGGAGAGGATCACATCTGCAGCGCAGGAGCGCTCAGCTACAACAGGCCTCCCCAGCGTTCACAGGGGATCGTGGTTACACAGCGCAGGAGCGCTCAGCAGCTTGGCAACTCTCCAGCAGGCAGGATGGGACCGAGCATCTCAGAGACGTCGGCAGAACGCAGGTAGGACTTCTCTGCTCTCAGCGCTGCGCTCCCGGCGGGCCACCCACTAATCTAGTCCCCTGCTTCGGCCTACCTCAGACCATCAGATCTCCGCCTCCCCGTGTTGCGCGCTCGTGTTTTTTTGTCCCAAGCATGACCCCTGCAGGTCCTGCCCGGTCCCTATCCGGGCAGCCCCCTACTGCAAAAAAAAAAAAAAAATGAAGGACGGTTTTTCTTCTTTAGCAAGGCTGTCCCTGCAGTTTCTGAGACCTCCGCGGACCTGGGTGGGAGACAGGACCTGGGTGAGTGCTGCTCCTGCTTAGGAACAGACTATATCTCTTTAATTTTTTTTTGTTTTTTCCCCCTTTTCTCCTGTCTCCCCACTAGCGTCACTAGTGTTTTTTTCCTAAGCACCCTATAGCTTTTTATGCACGCACAGCCGGCTAGGTATAATCCTCCCAATCCAGGCTACGCCCCCCGCTCGGCTTGCGCCCCATGCCACCGCCAGCACCCGAGCTCCGCTGCGCTCCCTTATCCGGAGGGGTAGACCCTCTATCCCAGTCTGTGGACTCTCTCTCAAGGGCGTCTAGGACCATCGCGCAGGCGTTGCAGTCGCTCCCTACACTCGGCCATGCTCCCCCGGTCCAGCTGACTCTGGACAACAGTCGGTCTGATCCAGACCCTACCACTGGATCGCAGAAGGGGACCTGCTGGGCCTCCTCTCAAGCCCTCCCGGAGATTTCCATCACCTCCAGGCCCCGAGTGTTCCTCGTCTCCGAGACCGGCCGACCCTTTTTTCAGGAGAAGAGTCGGATGCAGCCTTGATGCTGATTCCAGATCAGAGGACTGAGGTCAGAGGTAGGGTGGTTAGTCCGGCCAAAGCGGTAAGTCATATGCTAGAGCCCCAGACGGACTCTGTGGCTACCCAGTGCTTGCATGTCTCCTTTAACACAGGTTAAGCGGGCACACAGGCAATTTGGTGACCATCCAGTCGTTGCTGAAATTCTATACAAGCACAGACAACCAGTCAAGATATTCAACAAGGGTAAGTCGTTTGATCTCCTTTTTTCTCCCTTCCTGAGTCTCTCAGGAAGGAATGGACAGGCTCGCCTATGGTCGCCCTGCTGCTTTTTTTCCGGCGGTCATCTTTCAGCTCTCCCGCACGGGCCATCGCTCCGGTTTTTCTTCAGACGACAGACACAGTACTCCTTCTGCCCTCGCCGCCATCTAGCTGGCAGCATCCATGATGTCCGGGTCCGATAACCTCCACAACGGTTTTTCGCGCAGGATCGAGCAATCCGGAATTCACACTTGGCACACAGTTTGCTCTAGCAGGTGAGTACATACTCATCGCATCTCCGTCAGCAGCTTACTGCCCAGTGAAAGCGGCTAGCAGCACGGGGGCCATCTGTCGGGCGATCTGGCTCAGAGACTGGTATGCGGACGCGGTTTCTAGGATATCACTTACAGTCCTCCTCTTTACAGGAGGTCGTTTGTTTGGGGACTGGCTGGATCAGGTCATCGACGAGATCACGGGAGCTTCGGTTCCACACACACAAGAAAACCAGGTCCCCGCAGAGGAACAGGAAGATTCCGTACCTCAATCCATGCCCTTTCTGGCGTTTTCTCAGCCACGCCAGCCATCGACAACGACATCCAGATCACAGCGCTACCCCGCTAGATGACTCTTGGTCGTTGCGCGCGGGCGCAGACCAGGGGGAGGCGCCTGTCTCATCTCAATCACGTCTGGCGGACTTGGATCACGGACCCCTGGGTCGGCGAGTTGCTGGACTCAGGGGACATAATAGTTTTCTCCAGCAAGTCTATCGTCGGACATACAGGTCGCACCAGCACAGATGTTCCTGCGTCTGGCAATAGCAGATGATCATTTTTGGTGATTCTGTACCTGGTCGCCTTGTCGATCAGGGGTTCTTCTTTTTGACGACGGTCTCCTAAGTGTTTAGGTCACCATCGATATCCTGTCCCGACTAGGCTAGCGCATCATTTGGAAGAAGCCCTCTCTGACCCCGGCCAGCAGGATTACCTTTCTAGGCATGGAGTTCGATACCATCCAAGGACGCGTGTCCCTCCAAAGAGACCTCCAGATCCTCCGTCACTCCGAGCGGAGAGTCTTCAGTCGGATGGTGGCGGCAATAGAGGCGGTTCCGTTTGCCGCTTCCACCTTCGTCTCCTTCAGCTGACTTGGCCGAACAGATGGGACAATTCTCTGTTCACCTTGAATCGCAGGATCCATTTGACTCCGGGATACCGCCGCTCGTTTTTATGGTGGACCAGCGGCCCTCATCGGTCCAGTGGAATGTCTTTCATACCAGTACACTGGCAGGCAGTCACCATCGATACCAGTCTTCCGACTGGAGAGCGGTGTTCCGAAGCACACGGCTCACGATCGGTGGTCCTCCCAGGAGAGCCGTCTGCCTATCAATTTTGTTTTAGGGATCAGAGTATTTTCTGCGAGCCCTACAGATTTTTTTCAGCCCTTCATACAAGAATCGCCATCCAGAATCCAGTCGGACATCACCTGGGCGAAACAAGGAGCGTCATGGTGATGACATAGGTGAAGAAGATCGTACAGTGGGCATAGCCTCACCACTCCAGATTTTGTCCACATTCATTTTTCCCCGCCGTGGAGAATTGGGCAGCGGACTATATCAGCAAGGTCTGGTGGCAGGCGAATGATCCCTAAACAGAGAGGCTTTCGAATGGATCTGCCTCAGATGAGATATTCCGAATGTTGACCTGATGGCTTCTCGATTCAACAATCAAGTCACAAGAGTCCTCAAGAAACTCAGAGCAGAGGGCATCCTAGTGGCTCTCATTGCCATGGATTGACCCAGGCAAGCGTTGTTCGCAGAGCTCACGCAGCTCATCAGACACCCCATGGTGGCTTCCAGATCGTCTGAACTTCCTGTCGCAAAGTCCTCTTTTACATCAATATTCAGAGGTTCTCAATTTGACCGCATGGCTGTGGAACCATGGCTACTAGCCCAGGAAGGCGTTATCCCACAGGTGTTACAGACCATGGTCAAAACTCAGAAGCCTCCGTCTTCAAACAAAGGCCTCCTTTCAAGAGGGTGAGGTCAACGTCAACGCATCTCCACTGGATCTGTCACTCCCAGTGTTACTGGCCTTCCTACAGTCAGGCTTACAGGCGGGTCTCTCGCCAGCAACCTTCAAAGGGCAGGTGTCGGCTATATCTCTCTTTTCCAGAGAAATCAGGTGTCGGCTCTATATCTCTTTTCCAAAGAAATCTTGCATCTCGGCCGCAAGTCAGGACGTTCATCCAAGGAGTCGTCCATCTGGCACCGCTAGATCGTTCCCTGCTAGAACCATGGGACCTCCAGCTGGCTCTAGGGTCTCTTCAATTAGCCCCGTTCGATCCTCAATCTCACGCCTATCCGGGAAGGTGCCTTTGTTGGGGACAGTCACTTCAATCAGAAGAAGGTCTGCTCTGTAATCCCTCTCATGCGGGTCACTTTTTCTTGTTTTTTTCACCAAGACGAGATTGTTCGGCACCCGTCTCAGGTTTTTTCCTACCGGATGTAGTATCTGAATGAGGTGATGGTGGCTCCATCCTTCGGTCCAGCCTCCATTCGATTCTTGGAGAGGTCACGGCTTACACCGGATCTAGTGCGAGCTCGGAGGAGTTACGTTTCGAGATCCGCACCCCTCTGCATCTTGGACGGCCTATTCGTCCTGTCTACGGGACCCAGGAGGGGCATGCCGGCGTCCAAGGCTATCACTGCAAGTTAGGTCAGGCCGACCATATCAGAGGCCTACAGGATTAGAGTCAGGTTTTCTCCGAGGAGTGTAAAGGCCTTTCCACCGGTGCAATTGGGGCGTCTAGGACAGTCAGACGCCAGGCGTCAGCCAAGCAAGTCTTCAGAGCCGCCGCGTAGTCAAGCTTTTCTACCTTTTCCAGGTTTTCCAGGATACAGCAAGCGGCTTTGGCACACCTATGATAAGCCGGTTTACGTTTGCACCGAGCATTCTTACAGAGTTTTGGGTATATTTTGAATCTGTATGATTACTCCTGTACCCACCCAGGGACTGCTTTTGGACGTCCCATGGTCCTGTGTCCCCCAATGAAAGCGATAAAGAAGGATTTTTGTGTACCCACCGTAAAATCTCTTTCTCTGAGTCTTCATTGGGGGACACAGCACCCACCCTGTTTGGATATGGGGTTGCTCTTAGTTGCCGGGTGTTACTGGTTCTTTATGGAAACACGTTCTTCTGTACCCAGCTTATTTATGTTTTTTTATATATATATATATATATATATATAGATATATATATAGATATTTATATACAGTATAGGTTTAGATAAGATACTGTGTGTTTCTTGTTATTACTTTGATTAGTTATGGTTGTTCAGGTTTCTCCTACTACTGCTTGTACACTTAACTGGCATAGATCCGCCTCCGGCTCAGGGTGTACACTGCTAGGGAGGAGCTAACTTTTTTTATGTTTACTTAGTGTCAGCCTCCTAGTCACAGCAGCATACACCCATGGTCCTGTGTCCCCCAATGAAGACTCAGAGAAAGAGATTTGACGGTGAGTACACAAAAATCCTTCTTTTAATAGTTTTTTATCCATAATTTAGAGGTCTGTATATGCTAAAACCATACCCGTGGTGGTCTGCAAATTTTGAGGTACTTCACTCGACCCGCTCAGTGACTTAGATGTTGACTTTGATTGGGTCTTTTCCCTGAATGAAGTGCCTATGAGAAAATAAAAAATAAATAAAGGAAAATTAAATAAAATAAGATTAAAGCAGGCGCGTTATAACAATAGCAGCCCACAGCCACCCAGGATTGTCACATCCATTATATGTGACAATCCTGGCACTTTACCCGGCTCTTCCCGATTGCACTGGTGCGGTGGCAATCAGGCTAATAAGGGGTTAATAACAGCTCACAGCTGCCACTAAGCTCTAGATTAGTAATGGCAGGGTCTATGAAAACCCTACCCCCATTACTAATCTGGAAGTGAAAAGAAATAAACACAAACAAAAAATAAGATAAAAACAATACCCTATTTCACTCCTTTATTAACTCCAAAAACACGCAGGTCTGTGGTAATCCACACGAGGGCCCATGACTATTCCAATTGCCTTTCTACATCGCCATCGGAGGCCCCGTAATGCGATCATGGGAAGCCGATGGTTGCCATGGTAGCACAGGGTTATGTGATGACTCCTGTCGCTATCATGACTCACATCCTGTTACAGCCGGCTGGCTTTAACAGGACAGCAGCATTTCAGCTGTTCAGAGCTCTGCCGCTCTGATCAGCAGAAATGAACAAGCGATCAGACGGCTAATCCTTACCCCTAGAGAGACTATTAAAATAAAAAAAGTAAAAAAAAAGTTTTATAGAATTAAAAAAACAACTAAAAGTTTAAATTATTCTCCATTCGCCCCACTAAAAATCAAAGGGTTAAAAAAATAAAAAATATACACTCATTTGGTATCGCAGAGTTCAGAATTGCCCAGTCTATTAAAATATAAAATGAATCAATTAGATCGGTAGATGGCGTAGCCGTAAAAAAAAATCCAACTGGCAAAGTTACGTTTTTTGGTCTTCGCAAATTTTCAGCAAAATGCAATACCAGGGAGTCAAAACGTAGCATCTGTGCAAAAATGGTACAGCTAAAAATGCAAACAAATAAGCCATCAGTGAGCCCCATATCCCGAAAAAAGAGAATTTTGTTTACTTACCGTAAATTCTTTTTCTTATAGTTCCGTATTGGGAGACCCAGACATTGGGTGTATAGCTTCTGCCTCCGGAGGACACACAAAGTACTACACTAAAAAGTGTAGCTCCTCCCTCTGAGCCTATACACCCCCTGGAGAGCCAGATCTAGCCAGTTTAGTGCAAAAGCTGAAGGAGAATAGCCACCCACAAGTAAAACAGAGCAAGAACCGGAACAACCGGAGACTCTGTCCACGACAACAGCCGGTGATAACACGCGGAACAAGAAACTGCCAACAGGCAACAGAGAGGGTGCTGGGTCTCCCAATACGGAACTATAAGAAAAAGAATTTACGGTAAGTAAACAAAATTCTCTTTTTCTTTATCGTTCCTATGGGAGACCCAGACATTGGGACGTCTCAAAGCAGTCCATGGGTGGGAATAAACAGAAAAAACTGAGAAGTAGGCAGAACCAAACTTCACAAATGGGCAACAGCCGCCTGAAGGATGCGTCTGCCCAAGCTCGCATCTGCCGAAGCATGAGCATGCACTTGGTAGTGCCTTGAAAAGGTATGCAGGCTAGTCCAAGTGGCAGCCTGACAGACTTGCTATGCCGTAGCCTGGTGCCTGAAAGCCCAAGAGGCACCGACAGCTCTGGTCGAGTGTGCATTGATCCCCGGCGGGGGAGGCACCTGAGAACACTATTAGGCATCCGAAATGGTCGACCTAATCCAACGGGCTAAGGTCGGCTTAGAAGCAGAGAGGCCCTTACGCCGACCTGTGGTTAGCACAAAAAGAGAGGTGCACCGCCTAAGAGCAGCGGTGCGTGACACATAGATCCGGAGCGCTCGCACCAGATCCAGAGTATGCAACGCTTTTTCAAAGCGATGAACAGGAGCCGGACAAAAGGAAGGCAGCGTAATGTCCTGGTTAAGGTGGAAAGGAGAGACCACCTTAGGAAGAAAGTCCGGAGTCGGACGGAGAACCACATTATCTTGATGAAAAACCAAAAAAGGTGACTCCGAAGAGAGCGCAGCCAAATCAGAGACTCTCCTGAGGGAAGTTATGGCCACTAGAAAGACCAATTTCTGTGAAAGACGAAACAAAGAAACCTCCCTAAGAGGCTCAAAGGGGGGTTTCTGCAAGGCCGTGAGGACCAAATTGAGGTCCCAGGGATCCAAGGGCCGCCGGTAAGGCGGAATGATGTGACGCGCCCTGCATGAAGGTGCGGACCTGAGCCAGCCGGGCGATACGCCGCTGGAAAAGCACTGACAGAGCCGAGACTTGTCCCTTGAGAGAATTGAGGGACAGTCCTAGCTGCAGACCGGACTGTAGAAAGGACAGAAGGGTCAGCAAGGAAAAAGGCCAAGGAGCATGGCTGGAAGAGCGACACCAGGACAGGAAAATTTTCCAAGTCCTGTGATAGATTTTGGCCGAGGAAGACTTCCGGGCCCGAGTCATAGTGGAAATGACTTCAGGAGGAATGCCAGAAGCCGTCAAGATCCAGGACTCAAGAGCCACGCCGTCAATCTGAGAGCCGCAGAATTCTGGCGGAAAAACGGACCTTGTGAGAGAAGGTCTGGACGGTCCGGAAGATGCCACGGCACCTCCACGGACAGATGGAGCAGGTCTGGGTACCAAGCTCGCCTGGGCCAGTCTGGAGCAATGAGGATGACCCGACGGCCCTCCATTCTGATCTTGCGCAGGACTCTGGGCAAGAGAGCTAGAGGGGGAAACACGTAGGACAGACGAAACTGGGACCAGTCTTGAACCAGTGCATCCGCGGAGAATGCCTGAGGATCGTGGGAGCGAGCCACGTAAACCGGAACCTTGTTGTTGTGACGGGATGCCATTAGGTCCACGTCCGGAGTGCCCCACTTGCGACATATTGACTGAAACACTGCCGGATGCAGGGACCACTCGCCACTGTCCACGGTCTGACGGCTGAGATAATCTGCCTCCCAGTTTTCCACGCCTGGTATGTGGACTGCGGATATGGTGGACTTGGAGTCCTCCGTCCATTGAAGGATACGTTGTACCTCCAACATTGCCAGGCGGCTGCGTGTCCCGCCCTGGTGATTGATGTAGGCAACCGCTGTCGCGTTGTCTGACTGGACTCGGATGTGCTTGCCCGCCAATAGGTGGTGAAAAGCTAGGAGAGCCAGGAGCACGGCTCTGGTTTCCAGCACATTGATCGAGAGGGCTGACTCGGACGGAGTCCAAGTGCTCTGTGCTCGGTGGTGGAGACATACCGCTCCCCAGCCGGATAGACTGGCATCCGTGGTGAGGATCACTCAGGACGGAGCCAGGAAGGAGCGTCCCTGAGACAGAGAGAGGGGCCGAAGCCACCACTGAAGAGAGCTCCTGGTCCGTGGCGACAGAGCCACTAACCTGTGCAAGGAGGAAGGCCGCTTGTCCCAACAGCGGAGAATGTCCAGCTGCAGAGGACGCAGATGGAACTGGGCAAAGGGAACAGCCTCCATTGACGCCACCATTTGACCCAGCACCTGCATCAGGTGCCTGATGGAATAACGGCGGGGCCTCAGGAGAGAGCGCACCGCCAGTTGGAGGGACTGCTGTTTGATCAAGGGCAACTTCACAAGTGCCGGCAAAGTCTCGAACTGCATCCCTAGGTACGTGAGCCTCTGGGTCGGAGTCAGAGTGGATTTGGGCAGATTGACCAGCCACCCGAATTTGGCTAGAGTGGCAAGAGTGAGCGAGACACTCCGCTGACAGTCTGCGCTGGATGAAGCCTTGACTAGAAGGTCGTCCAGGTAAGGAATCACTGCCAACCCCTGGAGGTGCAGAACCGCAATCACTGCTGCCATGACCTTGGTGAATACCCGAGGGGCCGTGGCTAACCCGAAGGGGAGAGCCACGAATTGGAAATGTTCCTCTCCGATTGCAAAACGTAGCCAACGCTGGTGAGAAACTGCAATTGGCACATGCAGATAGGCATCTCTGATGTCGATGGATGCCAGGAAATCCCCTTGGGTCATTGAGGCAATGACTGACCGCAGAGATTCCATGCGAAAATGCCGCACCTGAACATGCTTGTTGAGAAGCTTGAGATCCAGGATGGGCCGGAAGGTACCGTTCTTTTTTGGAACTAGGAAGAGATTTGAGTAGAAACCTCTGAACCGTTCCCGGGCGGGAACCGGTACAATTACTTCGTTGGCCTGCAAGGATGCCATGGCCTGAGAGAAGGCGGCGGCCTTGGAGCAGGGGGGAGTTGACAGAAAAAATCTGTTTGGCGGGCTGGAAGAGAATTCTATCCTGTAGCCGTGGGAGATGACATCCCGCACCCACTGATCGGAGACGTGTTGACAGATAGTCAAGAGGAGGCTGCCTTAGCGGCAGCAGCTCCTGCGGCCTTCTGTGGACGCGCCTTTGTGCGCCAGTTGGATTTTTGGTCCTTGGCTGAGTTAGTGGACGAGGCCGAGGGCTTAGAGGACGACCAGTTGGAGGAACGAAAGGAACGAAACCTCGACTGGTTCCTACCCTGGACAGGTTTCCTGGTTTTGGTTTGTGGCATGGAAGTACTCTTCCCGCCAGTAGCTTCCTGAATAATTTCATCCAGTTGTTCACCGAATAGCCTGGACACAGCAAAAGGGAGCCCAGCAAGGTACTTCTTTAAAGAAGCATCTGCCTTCCACTCTCGAAGCCACAAGATCCTGCGGATAGCGAGGGAATTAGCCGAAGCCACCGCAGTGCGGTGAGAAGCCTCCAGCATGGCAGACATGGCATAGGATGAAAAAGCGGAAGCTTGGCAAGTTAAGGCAACCATTTCGGGCATAGATTCCCTGGCGAGGGAATGCATCTCCTCTAGAGAAGCAGAGATGGCTTTGAGAGCCCACACTGCCGCAAAAGATGGGGAGAACGAGGCCCCTGCCGCCTCATATACAGATTTGGCCAGAAGGTCAACCTGGCGGTCAGTGGAATCCTTAAGAGAGGTGCCATCAGCCACTGATACAACGGTCCAGGCTGAGAGTCTAGACACCGGGGGGTCTACCTTTGGTGAATGAGCCCATTCCTTGACCACCTCAGGTGGAAAGGGAAAACGGTCATCAGAACCACGCTTTGGGAAGCGTTTGTCAGGACAGGCCCTAGGCTTGGTCACAGCGGCCTGAAAACTGGAGTGGTTAAAGAACACACTCTTTGTCCTCTTAGGCAAGGTAAACTGGTGCTTTTCTGCCAGAGAGGGTTGCTCCTCTGATACTGGCGGATTGAGGTCCAGTACAGAATTAATGGACGCAATCAAATCACTAACATCTGAGTCACTTTCGGACAGATCAATGGGGCACATGGAGGTAGCCTCCGAGCCCCCTGTGAAAGTATCCTCCTCTTCCTGCGAGTCAGCTTCTGAAACAGAGCCGCGGGACGAGGAAGGGGAGGTAGCCCTGCGTCTCCTCTTAGGAGGACGGGGTCTGGGACCAGATGAGGAATCCTCTGTGAGCTCCGCTGAGAGAGCCCTAGCAGCAGAGGCGCCCTGTGAAGGGGGCTGATGCATGTTCAGCAAAGTCCGGGACAGCTGTCCCATGGAGTCGGCAAATGACTGGGAGATAGACCTAGATAAGGATTCTACCCAAGCCGGGGGTTCAGACACAGGAGCCGGAGCAGCCGGAGAGACCACTGTGGGTGCGATTCCAGGCTGAGGCATTGTCAGGTTAGAGCAGGCATCACAATGTGGATATGTGCTCGGTTCATGCAGCACGAGCTTACATGCAGTGCATGCTGAATATAGCCTTGGAGCCTTGCTCCTCGTGTGAGACGTGCTGCTGAAGTGGGGGCTCTTGCCAGAGTGACCCCCAGAGAGTATTACAGAGGCCCACAACCAGAGGTTGTGGCTTACCAGACCGCTGGAGCGGTGTTGTGTGCCCTCCAGATCCCTAAGCCCGGACCCCCAAGCACCTCAGCAGGGATGCTGCAGCCAGTGCTGATCGCAGAGAAAACGCTGATAAAATGGCGCCGGAGCAAGGAGAGGGGGCGGGACCTGCTCTGAGAGCGGGATCTGGAGGGCCAAAGAGACTTACAGGGGAGGAGACATGAACCCAGTGAGGAGTGTCCCTCCCCTGTGCAGAACGGCCGCTGGGCGGAGCCGCACTGTCCCTCTGCATGAATGACATGCGAGGGCAGTGAAACCGAAAGTAGGCCTCCGGCGAAGCCGGGACCTAAATTTGAGCAGTGCGGCCGGCGCGCAGGCACCATCGGCGCAGTTCTCAGGCGACAGCCAGAGAACCGGCCGGAAAAGTCAGAAAACTCACTCAGCACACTCTCCCAACATAATAAAGTACAGGGACCCCGAATGTAAACGTCTCAGGTACTTAGCTTGCTGAGATGCAGGGTTCCAGGTCCCTGGGGATGAGTGCTCCGTCCAGCAGGATCCTGAAGGGCTGCGGATGGAGACCGGTCTCCTGCCAAGCATGGAGAACCGTGCTGGCTCCCACTTCAAGCCAGAGCCCGAGGGATGGTGAAGGAGCGCGGCATGTAAGGCTCCAGCCGTGGAATCAACCTTAACAGCACCGCCGACACAGTGGGGTGAGAAGGGACATGCCGGGGGTCCAGAGTTGGACCCGCTTTTCTTCAAACTCTTTCCAAAAATGAAAAATCAGATGAGAATGCATGTGTGGATGTATGCCTCCTGAACACAAAGCAATGAACTGGCTAGATCTGGCTCTCCAGGGGGTGTATAGGCTCAGAGGGAGGAGCTACACTTTTTAGTGTAGTACTTTGTGTGTCCTCCGGAGGCAGAAGCTATACACCCAATGTCTGGGTCTCCCATAGGAACGATAAAGAAGAAGGGAATTTTGTTTACTTACCGTAAATTCCTTTTCTTCTAGCTCCAATTGGGAGACCCAGACAATTGGGTGTATAGCTACTGCCTCCGGAGGCCACACAAAGTATTACACTTAAAAGTGTAAAGGCCCTCCCCTTCTGCCTATACACCCCCCGTGGGATCACGGGCTCCTCCGTTTTAGTGTCAAAGCAAGAAGGAGGAAAGCCAATAACTGGTTTAAAAACAAATTCAATCCGAAGGAATATCGGAGAACTGAAACCATTGAACATGAACAACATGTGTACCCGAAAAAACAAAAAGCCCGAAGGAAACAGGGCGGGTGCTGGGTCTCCCAATTGGAGCTAGAAGAAAAGGAATTTACGGTAAGTAAACAAAATTCCCTTCTTCTTTGTCGCTCCATTGGGAGACCCAAACAATTGGGACGTCCAAAAGCAGTCCCTGGGTGGGTAAAATAATACCTCGTGATAGGGCCGTAAAACGGCCCTTTCCTACATGGGGGCAATCGCCGCCTGAAGGACTCGTCTACCTAGGCTGGCGTCCGCCGAAGCGTAGGTATGCACCTGATAATGCTTGGTAAAAGTGTGCAGACTCGACCAGGTAGCCGCCTGGCACACCTGCTGAGCCGTAGCCTGGTGCCGTAATGCCCAGGACGCACCCACGGCTCTGGTAGAATGGGCCTTCAGCCCTGAGGGAACCGGAAGCCCAGCAGAACGGTAGGCTTCAAGAATTGGTTCCTTGATCCACCGAGCCAGGGTGGATTTGGAAGCTTGCGACCCTTTACGCTGACCAGCGACCAGGACAAAGAGAGCATCCGAGCGGCGCAGGGGCGCCGTGCGGGAAATGTAGATTCTGAGCGCTCTCACCAGATCCAACAAATGCAAATCCTTTTCACATTGATGAACTGGATGAGGACACAAAGAAGGTAAGGAGATATCCTGATTGAGATGAAAGGGGGATACCACCTTAGGGAGAAACTCCGGAATCGGGCGCAGAACCACCTTGTCCTGGTGAAACACCAGGAAGGGAGATTTGCATGACAGCGCTGCTAGCTCGGACACTCTCCGAAGAGACGTGACCGCTATTAGAAAGGCCACTTTCTGTGAAAGGCGAGAAAGAGAAACATCCCTCATAGGCTCGAAAGGCGGCTTCTGGAGAGCAATTAGAACCCTGTTCAGATCCCAGGGCTCTAACGGCCGCTTGTAAGGAGGGACGATATGACCAACCCCTTGCAGGAACGTGCGTACCTGAGGAAGTCGTGCTATGCGCTTCTGAAAAAATACAGATAGCGCTGAGACTTGACCTTTAAGGGAGCCGAGCGACAAACCTTTTTCCAAACCGGATTGCAGGACGGAAAGAAAAGTAGGCAATGCAAATGGCCAGGGAGAAACTCCCTGAGCAGAGCACCAAGATAAGAATATCTTCCACGTCCTGTGGTAGATCTTGGCGGAGGTTGGTTTCCTAGCCTGTCTCATGGTGGCAATGACCCCTTGAGATAATCCTGAAGACGCTAGGATCCAGGACTCAATGGCCACACAGTCAGGTTCAGGGCCGCAGAATTCAGATGGAAAAACGGCCCTTGAGACAGCAAGTCTGGTCGGTCTGGTAGTGTCCACGGTTGGCCTACCGTGAGATGCCACAGATCCGGGTACCACGACCTCCTCGGCCAGTCTGGAGCGACGAGGATGGCGCGGCGGCAGTCGGACCTGATCTTGCGTAGCACTCTGGGCAACAGTGCCAGAGGTGGAAACACATAAGGCAGCCGGAACTGCGACCAATCTTGAACTAAGGCGTCCGCCGCCAGAGCTCTGTGATCGTGAGACCGTGCCATGAAAGCCGGGACCTTGTTGTTGTGCCGGGACGCCATTAGGTCGACGTCCGGCATCCCCCAGCGGCGACAGATCTCCTGAAACACGTCCGGGTGAAGAGACCATTCCCCTGCGTCCATACCCTGGCGACTGAGGAAGTCTGCTTCCCAGTTTTCTACGCCCGGGATGTGAACTGCGGATATGGTGGATGCCGTGTCTTCCACCCACCTCAGAATCCGCCGGACTTCCTGGAAGGCTTGCCGACTGCGTGTTCCTCCTTGGTGGTTGATGTATGCCACCGCTGTGGAGTTGTCCGACTGAATTCGGATCTGCTTGCCTTCCAGCCACTGCTGGAAGGCTTGTAGGGCAAGATACACTGCTCTGATTTCCAGAACATTGATCTGAAGGGTGGACTCTTGCTGAGTCCACGTACCTTGAGCCCTGTGGTGGAGAAACACTGCTCCCCACCCTGATAGACTCGCGTCTGTCGTGACCACCGCCCAGGATGGGGGTAGGAAGGACTTTCCTTTTGACAATGAGGTGGGAAGAAGCCACCACCGAAGAGATTCCTTGGCCGCCTGAGAAAGGGAGACGTTCCTGTCGAGGGACGTCGACTTCCCGTCCCATTGGCGGAGAATGTCCCATTGTAGTGGACGCAGATGAAACTGCGCGAAAGGGACTGCCTCCATTGCTGCTACCATCTTCCCTAGGAAGTGCATGAGGCGCCTCAGGGGATGCGACTGTCCTTGAAGGAGAGATTGTACCCCTGTCTGTAGTGAACGCTGTTTGTCCAGCGGAAGCTTCACTATCGCTGAGAGAGTATGAAACTCCATGCCAAGATATGTTAGCGATTGGGTCGGGGTCAGATTTGACTTTGAAAAGTTGATGATCCACCCGAAACTTTGGAGAGTCTCCAGCGCAACGGTCAGGCTGTGTTGGCATGCCTCTTGAGAGGGTGCCTTGACAAGTAGATCGTCCAAGTAAGGGATCACAGAGTGACCCTGAGAGTGCAGGACTGCTACTACTGCTGCCATGACCTTGGTGAAGACCCGTGGGGCTGTCGCCAGCCCGAAAGGCAGAGCTACGAACTGAAGGTGTTCGTCTCCTATAACGAAGCGTAGAAAACGCTGGTGCTCTGGAGCAATCGGCACGTGGAGATAAGCATCCTTGATGTCTATTGATGCTAGGAAATCTCCTTGAGACATTGAGGCGATGACGGAGCGGAGGGATTCCATCCGGAACCGCCTGGTTTTCACGTGCTTGTTGAGCAGTTTTAGGTCCAGAACGGGACGGAAAGACCCGTCCTTCTTTGGCACCACAAACAAATTGGAGTAAAAACCGTGACCTTGCTCCTGAAGAGGAACAGGGATCACCACTCCTTCTGCCTTTAGAGTGCACACCGCTTGCAGAAGAGCATCGGCTCGGTCGGGAGGTGGAGAAGTTCTGAAGAATCGAGTTGGAGGACGAGAACTGAACTCTATCCTGTACCCGTGAGACAGAATGTCTCTCACCCAACGGTCTTTGACCTGTGGCAGCCAAATGTCGCCAAAGCGGGAGAGCCTGCCACCGACCGAGGATGCGGAGAGAGGAGGCCGAAAGTTATGAGGAAGCCGCCTTGGGAGCGGTTCTTCCGGCTGTCTTTTTTGGGCGTGACTGAGCCCGCCAAGAATCTGAGCGCCTCTGATCCTTTTGAGTCCTTTTGGACGAGGAGAATTGGGACCTGCCCGAGCCTCGAAAGGACCGAAACCCCGACTGTCCCCTCCTCTGTTGAGGTTTGTTTGAATTGTGCTGGGGTAAGGATGAATCCTTACCCTTGGACTGTTTAATGATTTCATCCAATCGCTCACCAAACAGTCGGTCACCAGAAAATGGCAAACTGGTTAAGCACTTTTTGGAAGCAGAATCTGCCTTCCATTCCCTTAACCACAAGGCTCTGCGTAAAACCACGGAGTTGGCGGACGCCACTGCCGTACGGCTCGTAGAGTCCAGGACAGCATTAATCGCGTAAGACGCAAATGCAGACATTTGAGAGGTTAAGGACGCCACCTGCGGAACAGATGTACGTGTGACCGTGTCAATCTGTGTAAGACCAGCTGAAATAGCTTGGAGTGCCCATACGGCTGCGAATGCTGGAGCAAACGACACGCCGATAGCTTCATAGATGGATTTCAACCAGAGCTCCATCTGTCTGTCAGTGGCATCTTTAAGTGCAGCCCCATCCTCCACTGCAACTATGGATCTAGCCGCAAGCCTGGAGATTGGAGGATCCACCTTGGGACACTGGGTCCAGCCCTTGACCACGTCAGGGGGAAAGGGATAACGTGTATCCTTAAGTCGTTTGGAGAAACGCTTATCTGGATAAGCGTGGTGTTTCTGGACTGCCTCTCTAAAGTCAGAGTGGTCCAGAAAAGTACTCAATTTACGCTTGGGATACCTGAAATGGAATTTCTCCTGCTGTGAAGCTGACTCCTCCACTGGAGGAGCTGGGGGAGAAATATCCAACATTCTATTGATGGACGCTATAAGATCATTCACTATGGCGTCACCATCAGGTGTATCCAGATTGAGAGCGGTCTCAGGATCAGAATCCTGATCAGCTACCTCCGCCTCATCATACAGAGAGTCCTCCTGCTGGGACCCTGACCAGTGTGATGAAGTCGAGGGCCGCTCCCAGCGAGCTCGCTTAGGCTGTCTGGGACTGTCGTCCGTGTCAGAGCCTTCACCCTGGGATGCATGGGACACCCCCGGAGCCCGGAGTTGTTCCAACTGAGGGGGACCAGGGAGCAATGATTCAACAGTGCCCATGGTCTGAGTTACCGGTCTAGACTGCAAAGTTTCTAGAATTTTAGTCATAGTCACAGACAATCTATCAGCAAAAACTGCAAACTCCGTCCCCGTCACCTGGACAGTATTCACAGGTGGTTCTCCCTGGGTCACCTCTAGCAGAGGCCCCGGCCGAGCAAGTGCCACAGGAGCCGAGCACTGCACACAATGGGGGTCAGTGGAACCTGCCGGTAGAATAGCCTCACATGCGGTACAAGCAGCATAGAAAGCCTGTGCCTTGGCACCCTTGCTTTTTGCGGACGACATGCTGTTGTCTCCTCTGAGCAATCTAGGAGGGTATATAGCCAAGAATCAATAACGACCGTACAGTGCAATGTATAGCATGCAAGCATAAAAATACAAATGTACACTCCGGCACTATTGGGGTCAGCACCACAGGTGCTGCTTACCGCCCGCTCAAAAGCGGGTGTGTGGTCGCCAGAATCCCGTGTCTGGGTCTCCCAGAACTTGTCTCCCTTCTCCAGCTCAGACTGCACACAGGAATGGCTGCCGGCGTCCTGTGGAGAGGGGCAGGCCGTGGGCGTGCCTCAGACAAAGTGCGGGAAAGTGGCGTCCCACTGTGCCCAGTGTGAGGGCTGGAGTATGTAAAGTAGACTCCAGCCCTCGGCGCTGACGTTCTGTACAGCGTCCCGCCCTTCCCCTGACTGGCAGGCCTGGGGGCGGGAACGAAACGAAACTAGGCCGCAAAAGCCGGGGACTCGAGTAGTAAGCGCGGCCGTCATATATGCACGGCCAGCGCGTAAGTCCCCGGCGCACCACAAGTCCCAGCCGCGCCGCAGTGTAAAACTGACAGCAGCGGCCGGCGCGGCAGTTCCCAATACATTGACACACTCAGCAAGCTGTAGTTAGTCATGGCACAAGCGCACAGCGCTGTTGTCCCCGGCGCACTAACACACCCAGCAATGCTGTAGTGTGACTGTGCGCGGTCTGTACGGGGACACAGAGTACCTTGAAGTAGCAGGGCCATGTCCCTGAAGATACTCAGCTCCATGTCCAGCAGATTCCCAGGGGCTGTGGATGGAGCACGGCCTCAGTGCCTGGAGACCGGTAAGATCCCACTTCACCCAGAGCCCTAAGGGGGATGGGGAAGGAAAGCAGCATGTGGGCTCCAGCCTCCGTACCCGCAATGGGTACCTCAACCTTAACAAACACCGCCGACAAAAGTGGGGTGAGAAGGGAGCATGCTGGGGGCCCTAGTATGGGCCCTCTTTTCTTCCATCCGACATAGTCAGCAGCTGCTGCTGACTAAACAGTGGAGCTATGCGTGGATGTCTGACCTCCTTCGCACAAAGCATGAAAACTGAGGAGCCCGTGATCCCACGGGGGGTGTATAGGCAGAAGGGGAGGGGATTTACACTTTTAAGTGTAATACTTTGTGTGGCCTCCGGAGGCAGTAGCTATACACCCAATTGTCTGGGTCTCCCAATGGAGCGACAAAGAAAATGAGAACACTACAAGTTGCAGAAAATGCCGCAGAAAGTGCTCCAATTTTTTGGACAAACCTTTTTTTAACCCCTTATATAAAAGTAAACCTAAACATGTTTGGTATCAACGAACTCATACCAACCTGAAGTATCACACCCACCCATCAGTTTTACCATACAGTGAACACGGTGAATAAAGTACCCCATAAACCATTGTCCAATCACACTTTTTTGTAATTTTTCCGCACATGGAAATTTTGTGCTGTTTTCCAGTACCATATATGGTAAAACTCATGGTTTCACTTAAAAGACCAATACGTCCCGCAAAAAACAAGCCCTCTTATGGCAAGATTGACGGGAAAAATAAAAAAGTTACGACTCTTGGAAAAAGGGGAGCAAAAAACAAAAACGGAAAAATCGTCCAGGGGTTAGGGGGTTAAAGGTGGGATTCCGTGAGCCCATCAGGGACATTGAGAAAACAAAGACTCTGCATGAGGCGGAAGACCTAAAAACCCTACCAAAACATTTCCAATTGTACCATAAATCTGACTGAAGCAAATTAAAGGAGTTGTCCGACATTAGCTTACCAAAAAATGTTGAGTTTATCTGTGCTGTATTGTCATATAAAACACCCCTACATTGTTATTTTTGTTTTCTAACTTTTGTTCCTATTGAATTATCCCTTTATTCTCTGCAGTTCTTTGTTTACATTTTGCTCTAGCAAACTGACCACTTCCTGTGCAAAACCTCAGTTAGAGCTGGCACTGCCCGGCCTCAGTGTCTAGCCCCGTCCCCTGCCCGCCCCCTGCACACACATTCCCTGTCAGTATTCTACCCCAGCACCTGATCTGTTATCACTCTAGCAATGAAAATAACAGCCCCACATCGGGCTCTGCGCCACACACACACACACACACACACACACAACGCACGCACGCACACATCGGGCTCTGCGCCACACACACACACACACACACATAGGGCTCTGCGCCACACACATACACACACACACACAAACACACACACACACATCGGGCTCTGCGCCACACACATCAGGCTCTGCAACCCTCCCCCCCACACACACACACACACACGGCGCTCTGTAGCGACCTCCCCCTCACCATCGTTCTGTACCGACCCCTACCCCCATAGGGAACACATGTAGGCTACATTCACATGACCGTTCCGTTTTTGCGGTCCGCAAAAAATGGCCAATTTTTTCACGGATACATCCGTGTCTTCCGTTTTTTTGCGGACTGCAAAAATTGGAAGCAGCAAGAAAGATAAATAGATGAGTAGATATAGAGATGAATAGATAGATATAGAGACAGAGAAATAGAGGGATGAATGAATGAACAGAGGGTTAGACAGATAGATAGATAGATAGATAGATAGATAGATAGATAGATAGATAGATAGATAGATAGATAGATAGATGAGAAAGACATATAATGTCCTACCCCCCTGCATATTCTAAGCTGGCACCCTTTAGTGACTTTCATGTGGCACTAAAGTGTGCTTAGCCTTGTATTTATCCAAAAAATAAATAAAAAATAATTAAAAAAAAAACATACTTTTGTAGCCAGCTAGGGTAAAGCAGATGGTTGCAGCCTGCAAACCACAGCTGGCAGCTTCACCTTGGCTGGTAATCCAAAACAGAGGGCACCCCACGCTGTTATTTTAAATTAAATAAATAGTTTAAAACAAAAAACATGGGGTCCCCCCAAATTGGATCACCAGCCAAGGTAAAGCAGACAGCTGTGGTCTGGTATTCTCAGACTAGGGAGGCCTACTGTTATTGGACACTCCCCAGCCTAAAAATAGCAGGCCACAGCCGCCCCAGAAGTGGTACATCCATTAGATGTGCCAATCCTGGTGCTTCGCCCCAACTCATCCCGTGCCCTGGTGCGGTGGCAAACGGGATAATATATGGGGTTGATGCCAAATGTGTAATGTCACCTGGCATCAAGCCCTGGGGTTAGTGATGTCACGCGTCTATCAGATATCCGACATCACAAACCCAGTCAGTAATAGAAAAAAATAGACAACAAAAAAAATAGTTTTATTTGAAAAAACACTACTCAAAACATTCCCTCATTCACCAATTTATTCAAAAGAAAAACAAATCCAGGTCCGGCATAATCCAATAAGGGGGTCCCATGACGATCCATACCATAGTCAATGTACCAGTCGGCTGGGAGAGTAATGCAGTGACCTGAGCTAACATCAATAGCCCAGGTCACTGCAGGGGATGCCGAGCGCTGCTATCAGGAGGTTAGATGAAATCATTACCTGCGGTGACGATCTTCGCTTCACTCCTGTCAGATCTGTCCCTGACTTCTATGCCCGCCGCGTTCTCAGCAGTATCGCCCGAGACGTCACCGCTAGTGACGTGAGAACGCAGCGGCATAGAAGGCACTGACAGCGCTGACAGGAGTGAAGCGAAGATCGTCACAGCAGGCAATGATGTCATCTAACATCCCTGCCTGCGCTGCAATGTGAGAGGCTGCTGAGCCTGCAATGAAGGCAGCCGCGGGGCTGGAGCGGGACACAGACTGCACGGGCACTCCTGCTATCCTGAGCAGGGGGCCTGGTGCTGGCGGTAACACCGTGGGCGGGGAGAGTACGGGGTGCGGAGGAATGTGTGGGAGGGTGCAGGGAAGAGGGGCGGGGACTCCACACACTGTACCCGCCCAGCAGGGCGGCAACATGCTGTTCCAAATTTGCATGTCAACATGGTCCTGCCCATGTTGACATGAAATGACCGAAGCAGCAAAATCGTGGCAGGAGCGGTCACATGACCGCTCTGAGCCGGGGGAGAAAGGCTGACAGCAGGGCAGGTAAGTGGTCACTAGCTACTTACCTGCCCCAATGTAGCCCAATAGGGTAATAATGAAGAAAAGTCAAAATAAGCCGGATAACCCCTTTAATTATAAAGGCCATAGATCAGAGGTTAGAGGTGGTAACCTATTTAAGGCCCTTGCACAACTTGAGTCATTGGATTTATAGATTGGACACAAGGACTCCTATTGGGCTCAATGAGAGCTTTGACAGCTTTCTTTAATTGGGTATTTTTATGTGGTGTGAGAATGGGACTGTTTGTGTTAAATTATTTTTAATTGTTTCTTTTTCTATTTATCCATAATTTAGAGATCTGTATATGCTAAAACCATACCCGTGGTGGTCTGCAAATTTTGAGGTACTTCACTCGACCCGCTCAGTGACTTAGATGTTGACTTTGATTGGGTTTTTTCCCTGAATGAAGTGCCTATGAGAAAATAAGAAAAAAGATTATTATCTAAGAAAAGTGGAGAAAAACATTGTACAACAATTTAATTATAGTTAGGATACAACTATTATTTAATACATTTACTCAATAATTTAGTTTTTTGCATTTCTTGATTTTGCTTGCCGTATGGCATGTCATTTTTAATTTTGCATATAATATTTCTGTTTACACAACAACATGAACACTATGCACTTTTTTTGTTTGTCTATTGATTAGTGATGGACAGACCCGGACTCTAAAATTTAGAATCCGAGAGGTTTTAAAAATACCCTAGTACCGGACCTGGGCCTGGAGTTCTCAGGGAACTCCGGATAATGTTCCGGAACCTTTGGAAATAAAAAATAAAAAAAGGAAAAAAAGAGAATTTTGTTTACTTACCGTAAATTCTTTTTCTTATAGTTCCGACATGGGAGACCCAGACCATGGGTGTATAGCTTCTGCCTCCGGAGGACACACAAAGTACTACACTAAAAAGTGTAGCTCCTCCCTCCGAGCATATACACCCCCTGGATGACAGAATCCAACCAGTTTAGTGCAAAAGCTGAAGGAGGACATCCACCCATAAGTAGATATAGAGTAAAACCCGGAATAACCGGAACCTCTGTCTACAACAACAGCTGGTGAAAACACACGGAACAAGAACTGCCAACAGGCAACAGGGAGGGTGCTGGGTCTCCCATGTCGGAACTATAAGAAAAAGAATTTACGGTAAGTAAACAAAATTCTCTTTTTCTTCATCGTTCCTTATGGGAGACCCAGACCATGGGACGTCTCAAAGCAGTCCATGGGTGGGAATAAACAGAAAGCTGAGAAGTAGGCAAAACCTAACTTCACAAATGGGCGACAGCCGCCTGAAGGATGTGTCTGCCCAAGCTCGCATCTGCCGAAGCATGAGCATGCACTTGGTAGTGCTTCGAAAAGGTATGCAGACTGGACCAAGTGGCAGCCTGACAGACCTGCTGAACCGTAGCCTGGTGCCTAAAAGCCAGAGAGGCACCGACAGCTCTGGTCGAGTGCGCTTTAATCCCCGGCGGGGGAGGCACCTGAGCACATTGGTAGGCATCGGATATGGCCGACCTAATCCAACGAGCTAGGGTCGGTTTGGAAGCCGAGAGACCCTTGCGCTGACCTGCGGTCAGCACAAAAAGAGGTGCACCGCCTAAGAGCAGCGGTGCGTGACACATAGATCCGGAGCGCCCGCACCAAATCTAAAGTATGCAATGCTTTCTCAAAGCGATGCACAGGGGCCGGACAAAGGGAAGGCAATGAAATGTCCTGGTTAAGGTGGAAAGGAGATACCACCTTAGGGAGAAAATCCTGCGTCGGACGGAGAACCACCTTGTCTTGGTGAAAAACCAAAAAGGGTGACTCCGAAGAGAGCGCAGCCAAATCAGAGACTCTCCTGAGAGAAGTTATGGCCACCAGAAAAACCACTTTCTGGGAAAGTCGAAACAAGGGAACCTCCCTAAGAGGCTCAAAGGGGGGTTTCTGTAAGGCCGTGAGGACCAGATTAAGGTCCCAGGGATCCAAGGGCCTCCGATAAGGAGGAATGATGTGAGATGCGCCCTGCATGAAGGTGCGCACCTGAGCCAGCCGCGATACGCCGCTGGAACAACACTGAAAGAGCCGAGACCTGTCCCTTGAGGGAATTGAGGGATAGTCCTAGCTGCAGACCGGACTGTAGAAAAGACAGGATGGTCGGCAAGGAAAAAGGCCAAGGAGCATGGCCGGACGAACGACACCAGGACAGGAAAATTCTCCAAGTCCTGTGGTAAATCCTGGCCGAGGAAGACTTCCGAGCCTGAGTCATAGTGGAGATGACCTCGGAAGGAATGCCTGAAGCAGTCAGGATCCAGGACTCAAGAGCCACGCCGTCAACCTGAGGGCCGCAGAATTCTGGCGGAAAAACGGACCTTGTGAGAGATGGTCTGGGCGGTCCGGGAGATGCCACGGCACTTCCACGGACAGACGGAACAGGTCTGGGTACCAAGCTCGTCTGGGCCAGTCTGGAGCAATGATTATGACCCGACGGCCCTGATTCTGATCTTGCGCAGGACTCTGGGCAAGAGAGCTAGGGGAGGAAACACATAGGCTAGACGGAACTGGGACCAATCCTGAACCAGCGCGTCCGCTGCCAAGGCCTGAGGATTGTGGGAGCGAGCCACGTAAACCGGGACCTTGTTGTTGTGCCGGGATGCCATGAGATCCACTTCCGGAGTGCCCCACTTGCGGCAGATTGACCGAAACACCGCCGGATGCAGGGCACACTCACCGCTGTCCACGGTTTGACGGCTGAGATAATCTGCCTCCCAGTTTTCTACGCCTGGGATGTGGACTGCGGATATGGTGGACTTGGAGTCCTCCGTCGACTGAAGGATGCGTTGTACCTCCAACATTGCCAGGCGGCTGCGAGTCCCGCCCTGGTGATTGATGTAGGCAACCGCTGTCGCGTTGTCTGACTGGACTCGAATGTTCTTGCCCGCCAACAGGTGGTGAAAGGCTTCGAGAGCTAGGAGCACAGCTCTGATTTCCAGAACATTGATCGAGAGGGCTGATTCGGACGGAGTCCAAGTGCCCTGTGCTCGGTGGTGGAGAAACACTGCTCCCCAGCCGGACAGACTGGCGTCCGTGGTGAGAATTACCCAAGACGGGATCAGAAAAGAGCGTTCCTGGGATAGAGAGAGGGGCCGAAGCCACCACTGAAGCGAGCTCTTGGTCTGTGGCGACAGAGTCACTAGCCTGTGCAAGGAAGAGGTCCGCTTGTCCCAACAGCGGAGAATGTCCAGCTGCAGAGGACGCAGATGTAACTGGGCAAAGGGAACCGCTTCCATTGACGCCACCATCTGACCCAGTACCTGCATGAGGTGCCTGATGGAATGACGGTGGGCCCGCAACAGAGAGCGCACCGCCCAATGAAGGGACTGCTGTTTGACTAAGGGCAGCTTGACAAGTGCCGGCAGAGTCTCGAATTGCATCCCTAGGTACGTGAGTTTCTGGGTCGGGGTCAGAGTGGACTTTGGCAGATTGACAAGCCGCCCGAATTGGACAAGCGTGGCAAGAGTGAGCGAGACACTCCGCTGACAGTCTGCACTGGATGAAGCCTTGACTAGAAGGTCGTCCAGGTAAGGAATCACTGCCAACCCCTGGAGGTGCAGAACCGCAACCACTGCTGCCATGACCTTGGTGAATACTCGAGGTGCCGTGGCTAGCCCGAAGGGGAGAGCCACGAATTGGAAGTGTTCCTCCCCGATTACAAAACGGAGACAACGCTGGTGTGAAACTGCAATTGGCACATGCAAATAGGCATCTTTGATGTCGATGGATGCAAGAAAATCTCCCTGGGTCATTGAGGCAATGACTGATCGCAGAGATTCCATGCGAAAGTGCCGCACCTGAACATGCTTGTTGAGAAGCTTGAGATCCAGGATGGGCCGGAAGGAACCGTTCTTTTTGGGGACTAGGAAGAGGTTTGAGTAGAAACCTCTGAACCGTTCCCGAGCGGGAACCGGTACAATCACTCTGTTGGCCTGCAAGGATGCCACGGCCTGTGAGAAGGCGGCGGCCTTGGAGCAGGGGGGAGTGGACAGAAAAAATCTGTTTGGCGGGCTGGAAGAAAATTCTATCCTGTAGCCGTGCGAGATGATATCCCGCACCCACTGGTCGGAGACGTGTTGAAACCACACGTCGCCAAAGTGGGAGAGCCTGCCACCGACTAAGGACGTTGCTGGCGCGGCCCGATAGTCAAGAGGAGGCTGCCTTGGTGGCAGCGGCTCCTCCGTTCTTCGGAGGACGAGGCTTCGTGCGCCAGTTGGGTTTTCAATCCTTAGCTGAGTTAGTGGACGAGGCTGAGGGCTTAGAGGAGGACCAGTTAGAGGAACAAAAGGACCGAAATCTCGACTGGTTCCTGCCCTGGACAGGTTTCCTGGTTTTAGTTTGTGGCAAGGAAGTACTCTTCCCGCCAGTAGCTTTCTTAATGATTTCATCCAGTTGTTCACCGAACAGCCGGGTCCCAGAAAAAGGGAGCCCAGCTAGAAACTTCTTGGAAGCAGCGTCTGCTTTCCACTCACGAAGCCACAAGATCCTGCGGATCGCGAGGGAATTAGCGGAGGCTACCGCTGTGCGGTGAGACGCCTCCAAAATGGCAGACATAGCATAGGATGAAAAAGCCGAAGCTTGGGAAGTTAAGGCAACCATTTCGGGCATAGAGTCCCTAGTGAGGGAGTGCATCTCCGCCAGAGAAGCAGAGATGGCCTGAAGAGCCCACACTGCTGCAAAGGACGGGGAGAAAGAGGCCCCTGCCGCTTCATATACAGATTTGGCCAGAAGGTTAACCTGGCGGTCAGTGGAGTCCTTAAGAGAGGTGCCATCCGCCACAGACACAACTGTCCGGGCTGAGATTCTAGACACCGGAGGATCTACCTTTGGTGACTGAGCCCACTCCTTGACCACCTCAGGTGGAAAAGGAAAACGGTCATCAGAGGTACGCTTAGGAAAGCGTTTGTCAGGGCAGGCCCTGGGTTTGGTCACAGTGGCCTGAAAACTGGAGTGGTTAAAAAACGTACTCCTTGCTCTCTTAGGTGAGGTAAACTGGTGTTTTTCTACCAAAGAAGCTTGTTCGTCTGACACTGGTGGATTAAGGTCCAGTACGGAGTTAATGGACGCAATCAAGTCACTAACATCCGCATCACTTTCAGATAGATCAATGGGGTACATAGACGTAGCGTCTGAGCCCACAGTAAAGGCATCCTCCTCGCCTTGCGATTCAGCACGTGAATCAGAGCCGTGGGACGAGGAAGGAGAAGAGTCCCTGCGTCTCCGTTTAGGAGGACGGGGTCTGGGATCAGATGAAACATACTCTGTGAGCTCTGCAGAGCGAGTCGGAGCAGCAGAGGCACCCTGAGAAGGGGGCTGATGCATGGTTAGCAGAGTCCGTGACAGCTGTCCCATGGAGTCGGCAAAGGACTGGGAGATAGCTTTAGAAAACGATGCTACCCAAGCCGGGGGTTCAGCCACCGGGGCTGGAGCAGCCGAAGGGACCACTGGGGAGACTCCAGGCTGAGGCACCACCACGGTAGAGCAGGCATCACATTGTGGATATGTGCTCGGTTCGGGCAGTATGAGCTTACATGCAGTGCATATAGAGTAAAGCTTTGCAGCCTTGCTCCTAGTGACAGACATGCTGCTGAGGTGGAGGCTCTGTAGTAAAGAATTCACTCCTTCAGAAAGACTCCCAGAGAGTGTATAAAAGTCCACAACCAGAGGTTGTGGCTTACCAGGCCGTTTTTGTGTGCCCTCCGGATTCCCAGCTTGGACCCCCAGACAGCTTGCAGAGCTGCAGCAGCCAGCGCCGATCAGTGTGAAAACGCTGAGAAAATGGCGCTGGAGTGAGGAGGGGGGGCGGGGGTTAATCCAAGAGCGGGAACCGGAGGGCTAAGGAGAAATACAGGGGAGGGAAACATCTCCCCAGAGAGGAGTGTCCTCCCCTCTGCTGAACGGCCGGTGGGCGGCGCCGCACTGTCCCCCTGCATAACTGACATGCAGGGGAAGAGAAACGAAAGTAGGCCGCGGCCGAAGCCAGGGCCTAAATTTATCCATGCGGCCGACGAGCAGGCACCCTCGGCGCGGTTCTCAGGAAAAAACCAGAGAACCGGCCGGAAATCACAGCAAAGGAACCCCTGGTGCCGCCATGCTCAAATAACACACTCTCCCCACACAAGGGACCCCTGAATAACGTCTCATATACTTAGCTTTTTGAGACGCAGGGCCATGTCCCTGAGGGATGAGCGCTCCGTCCAGCAGGGGCCTGAAAGGGCTGCGGATGGAGACCGGTCTCCTGCAGAGCAGTGAGAACCGTGAAGGCTCCCACTTCAAGCCAGAGCCAAAGGGGATGGTGAAGGAGCGCGGCATGGAAGGCTCCCGCCTTGAGATCAACCTTAACAGCACCGCCGACACAAAGGGGTGAGAAGGGACATGCCGGGAGTCCAGGATGGACCCGCTTTTCTTCCAATTCTTTAATTAAAAATCAAAAGAGGATGCATGTGTGTGTGACCTCCTGAACACAAAGCATTGAACTGGTTGGATTCTGTCATCCAGGGGGTGTATATGCTCGGAGGGAGGAGCTACACTTTTTAGTGTAGTACTTTGTGTGTCCTCCGGAGGCAGAAGCTATACACCCATGGTCTGGGTCTCCCATAAGGAACGATGAAGAAATAAAGAAAATAAGAATAAAGCATGCGCGTTATAACAATAACAGCCCACAGCCACTCAGGATTGTCACATCCATTAGATGTGACAATCCTGGCACTTTACCCGATTCTTCCCGATTCCCCTGGTGCGGTGGCAATCAGGCTAATAAGGGGTTAATAACAGCTCACATCTGCCACTAAGCCCTAGATTAGCAATGGCAGGGTCTATGAAAACCCTACCCCCATTACTAATCTGTAAGTGAAAAGAAATAAACACAAACACAAAATAAGATAAAAACAACACCCTCTTTCACTCCTTTATTAACCCCAAAAACACCCAGGTCTGATGTAATCCACACGAGGTCCCATAACGATTCCAGCTCTGCTACATCTGAAGTGACAGCGCATAGAATATGACCACCCGCTGTGATCTTAAGGCAGAGAATGAGTCGCAGCGATGTGTGGTGACGTAACGTAGGTTATTTGCGGTCACAGCTGGAGGTGCCCATTGTCATCCACCTATGATCGCAGGTAACCTGACCTCAAGTGACCTCATTGAACTGAGTGACCACTACTGGGTTGGGTTTGTTATTCGGTATGAATACACAAATGTAGAAATGATTGGATTTGAACAATCCGAACCCGAATATTTTAGCATTCGCCCATATCTAGTCATCACTAATGATAATTTTAAGGATGTCTAAAACTGATCAACTGGGAAAAGGTTGTTGCATTACTCGTAAATCAAATGCCATGTCCTTCAATTTGTCCAATTATTAATACCAGGTTTTGGTTAAAATGAGGCTACCATTTCAAGGTTCATTTTTCATCAAGGAGAAACTAAGCTGAAAATCTATCTTTTGAACCATGTGCATTGAATATTTTTTTGGTATGGTATCAGAGGACTCAGGAAGGAAAAATGTATGTAACAAAATTAAAACATTGTCGTCCATTTGGCTTATCCCTAATCTATTAATTTTACATCTAGGTGGTAAGATAGATGACATCTTTATTATCTTGAGAAGTACCGGTCCTGAACTGCAGAGCTTCATGACTTGGTTGAACAATAACCCATATAACATCAAACTAACCTATAAGGCAGATCGGGAGGCAATTGATTTTCTGGACTATAATATAAAAATGGGGTACCAGACAGAAAAGGGTACTCCACGGGTACAATTATTATCAACAAGTAAGAGGGAAGAATCTTTTCTCTTTCGTTTCATTGGGGGACACAGGACCGTGGGTTATGCTGCTGCTGTCACTAGGAGGCTGACACTAAGTAGACAAAAAAAGTTAGCTCCTCCCTAGCAGTATACACCCTGAGCCGGAGGCGGACTCAAATCAGTTTTTGCTTAGTGTCGTAGGAGGCTGATGTGGGCCATCTCGGCCCCCCTCAGCTACATTTTTCTTGCGTATTTGTCATTTTTTTCGGCGACGCTCATCGCTCTCATTCTCCTTTTTCTCTGTTTCTGCAGGTGTCGCCTATGTTCACCCTCATTCCCTCCAGCCCTGTGGGTACTACTCCCCAGGGTCGCAGAGGTTTGAGGTGTCGGGCCCTCTCCCCCGTCCATTCCCGTGGTACCACTCCCGGGAGTGCATGTGGGGCAGATCCTACATGGGCACCCCTGATCCACCGTGCGGTATTACTCCAAAGGGCGCACAGGGACAAGCTAAAGAGGTTGGACCCCCGCAGCGTTTTCACCTTTTCGGATGGGGCCCACATCGCTGCCTACAGTCGCAGAAGAGCTTCTTCCCTCCATCAGGCGTCCACCTCTCTGCCTCTCTAGACGCCTCTCCCCGCGTCCCTGAAGCCCACAGCCTTACCTTCAGGTGTGCGCTGCACACAGGCAAGTGCAGAGCCCACTGCCTGCACACCGGACCATCCCTGGAGCGGCACCGCAGATGTCAGGTAGGACAGTCTCTCCCCTACCTTCTCCCCCTCGGGCGGCTGAAAATTTAAGCCCCGGTCTCGGCCTAGTCTCCCTGCGTCCCAGCCACGCCCCCCGCTGCAACGGTATTGGCTTGCCGGCCGTTCCGCCCCCGACTCCGCCCACCGCTCAGCCTCCAGGCATCACAGTGTGGGCGGTGGATGCCCTGTTTCCCGCCCTCATACGGCCCCTCCCCCAGCCAACTCCAGCTTCTCTTCACCATCTTGTTCTGCCTCCCAGTCTGCCTGTGTAGCCCAGCTTATCTATTAGCAGAGTTGCTTCTAGGTACTTTTGCAATGGCCTCATTTTGTATGATGAGGTCTTGAGAACTATAAGCTTTGTTACACAGGTAGATTAGCTTTAATCTGTCACTTTATGTGGATGCAAGGCAGAGTGTACATTGTCTTATAATAATAATGATAAATGCTTCCCCTTAGCAAGGTTTACTTATATAGGAAGGTTTGTGCTTAGATGTGGGTCAATTTAGCTCATTATGCTATCAATCAGCTATCTTGAGACAGAAAAAGAGAATTTTGTTACTTACCGTAAATTCTTTTTCTTATAGTTCCGTCATGGGAGACCCAAACCATGGGTGTATAGCTTCTGCCTCCGGAGGACACACAAAGTACTACACTCAAACGTGTAGCTCCTCCCTCTTAGCATATACACCCCCTGCTAGCCAGTCCTAGCCAGTTTAGTGCAAAAGCTGAAGGAGGACATCCACTCACAAGTAGAGACAGAGTAAAACCCGGAACAACCGGAACCTCTGTCTGCAACAACAACAGCCGGTGAAGACACACGGAACAAGAAACCTGCCAACAGGCAATAGGGAGGGTGCTGGGTCTCCCATGACGGAACTATAAGAAAAAGAATTTACGGTAAGTAACAAAGAAGGGAATTTTGTTACTTACCGTAAATTCCTTTTCTTCTAGCTCCTATTGGGAGACCCAGACGATTGGGTGTATAGCACTGCCTCCGGAGGCCACACAAAGCATTACACTTAAAAGTGTAAGGCCCCTCCCCTTCTGGCTATACACCCCCAGTGGGATCACTGGCAGCTCAGTTTTAGTGCTAAAGCAAGAAGGAGGAAAGCCAATAACTGGTTCAAACAAATTCACTCCGAAGTAACATCGGAGAACTCAAAACCATTGAACATGAACAACATGTGTACCCGAAAACAACCAAAAATCCCGAAGGACAACAGGGCGGGTGCTGGGTCTCCCAATAGGAGCTAGAAGAAAAGGAATTTACGGTAAGTAACAAAATTCCCTTCTTCTTCGGCGCTCCATTGGGAGACCCAGACGATTGGGACGTCCAAAAGCTGTCCCTGGGTGGGTAGAGAAGAAGGGAATTTTGTTACTTACCGTAAATTCCTTTTCTTCTAGCTCCTATTGGGAGACCCAGACGATTGGGTGTATAGCACTGCCTCCGGAGGCCACACAAAGCATTACACTTAAAAGTGTAAGGACCCTCCCCTTCTGGCTATACACCCCCAGTGGGATCACTGGCTGCTCAGTTTTAGTGCTAAAGCAAGAAGGAGGAAAGCCAATAACTGGTTCAAACAAATTCACTCCGAAGTAACATCGGAGAACTGAAAACCATTGAACATGAACAACATGTGTACCCGAAAACAACCAAAAATCCCGAAGGACAACAGGGCGGGTGCTGGGTCTCCCAATAGGAGCTAGAAGAAAAGGAATTTACGGTAAGTAACAAAATTCCCTTCTTCTTCGGTGCTCCATTGGGAGACCCAGACGATTGGGACGTCCAAAAGCTGTCCCTGGGTGGGTAGAGAAATACCTCATGTTAGAGCTGCAAAGACAGCCCTCCCCTACGGGGAGGCAACTGCCGCCTGCAGGACTCTTCTACCTAGGCTGGCGTCCGCCGAAGCATAGGTATGCACCTGATAATGTTTGGTGAAAGTGTGCAGACTCGACCAGGTAGCTGCCTGGCACACCTGTTGAGCCGTAGCCTGGTGTCGTAATGCCCAGGACGCACCCACGGCTCTGGTTGAGTGGGCCCTTAGCCCTGAAGGAACCGGAAGCCCAGCAGAACGGTAGGCTTCAAGAATTGGTTCTTTGATCCATCGAGCCAGGGTGGCTTTGGAAGCCTGCGACCCTTTGCGCTTACCAGCGACAAGGACAAAGAGTGCATCGGAACGGCGCAGGGGCGCCGTGCGGGAAATGTAGATTCTGAGTGCTCTCACCAGATCTAACAAATGTAAATCCTTCTCATACCGATGAACTGCATGAGGACAAAAGGAAGGCAAGGAGATATCCTGATTTAGATGAAAAGAGGATACCACCTTAGGGAGAAACTGAATGGGGCGCAGCACTACCTTGTCCTGGTGGAAGACCAGGAAAGGAGCCTTGGATGACAGCGCTGCTAGCTCAGACACTCTCCGAAGAGATGTGATCGCTACCAGAAAAGCCACTTTCTGTGATAGTCGAGAAAGTGAAACATCCCTCAGAGGCTCGAAAGGCGGCTTCTGGAGGGCAACTAGTACCCTGTTCAGATCCCATTGATCTAACGGCCGCTTGTACGGGGGTACGATATGACAAACCCCCTGCAGGAACGTGTGCACCTTAGAAAGTCGTGCTAGACGCTTCTGAAAAAAGACGGATAGCGCCGAGACTTGCCCTTTAAGGGAGCCGAGCGACAAACCTTTTTCTAACCCAGATTGCAGGAAAGAAAGAAAAGTCGGCAATGCAAATGGCCAGGGAGACATTCCCTGAGCAGAGCACCAGGATAAGAATATCTTCCACGTTCTGTGGTAGATCTTAGCAGACGTGGGCTTCCTAGCCTGTCTCATGGTGGCAACGACCCCTTGGGATAATCCTGAAGACGCTAGGATCCAGGACTCAATGGCCACACAGTCAGGTTCAGGGCCGCAGAATTCCGATGGAAAAACGGCCCTTGGGACAGTAAGTCTGGTCGGTCTGGTAGTGCACACGGTTGGCCGACCGTGAGATGCCACAGATCCGGGTACCACGACCTCCTCGGCCAGTCTGGAGCGACGAGTATGACGCGGCTGCAATCGGATCTGATCTTGCGTAGCACTCTGGGCAGGAGTGCCAGAGGTGGAAACACATAAGGGAGCCGGAACTGCGACCAATCTTGCACCAAGGCGTCTACCGCCAGAGCACTTTGATCGCGAGACCGCGCCATGAAAGTCGGGACCTTGTTGTTGTGCCGAGACGCCATTAAGTCGACGTCCGGCACCCCCCAGCGGCAACAGATTTCCTGAAACACGTCCGGGTGAAGGGACCACTCCCCTGCGTCCATACCCTGGCGACTGAGGAAGTCTGCTTCCCAGTTTTCCACGCTGTGATACCAATGTGATATGACTGAAAGAATGTGTGATTAGATAGGAATCAAATCATAATCATAAGATAGGAGTGATCCCAGATATTATTTGATCCATCAATAATTCAGTATCAAAGAAGATGTCCTTTGGAGGGCCAAAATGATGACCAAGGAATATATGTCTTGAAGCAGTTGAAGATAAAGGAAGTAACATTTACAGTTCCACTTACAGGAAACTTGTGGTTAGCTTAAAGACAGTTTTAAGGATGAAATTTACGGCTCATTGCAATATTTCACTAACACTGGTCAAACTGTGGTCAGCCAGTTGTCAACTGACAGGATGTGCTGGAAATGTGCAGGAAGCTGCCGTTACCTACAACATTTTGTGGTCAAGTTACATGAACATGACTCAGCTGTCATATGCTGGTGACCATTTAGACACAACCTACAATATTTTCCTATAAAATATACACGGAACTCGCTTAAGGTAGGGAAATACCTTCCAGGACATTGAAGTGTACGTACTCACTGTTCCTGTGATGCCATGCCATGTTGATTCCTTATCTTAACTCGAGTTCCCTCCGATGTGAAAGGATTGCTACAACATAACGGTAATGTTGATGCATATTTCTGTTATTGTATAAGTTTCTATGACTATAAGATTCTAAATGCCTATGTACCATTGATTATATTCATGTGCTATTAAAATAAATAGTATCTTGCTATAAAGAATATTAGTATTCGTGCCTGATTAGGATATCAGTGAGCGCTTCGTAAGTACGGGCTTTCAGCCCCCTTTTTAGTAGAATTTAGCAAGACATAAATTGGCGTAGTCGGCAGGATTACTTCTATTAGAAGTAATTAACGAATTTTTGTAATTTAGAAGTTAAAAACATATATTTGGCAAATTTCCAGATATTTTTCAATCTTTTTGCATAGTGTCAAAATGTTCAGAAAACGTAAGGATAATGTTAAGGAGGTTGTTGTGGAGATCCCCGGCTGGACTGAGGCTCCCTACAATCTTATAGCACATGAATTGGTCAATTGTGGATTGGCAGAACAATGGCAGAATAAGCTCAAGGGTAGTGAGATTACTGATGTTGTTAATGTACTCAGTGGTGTCCCTGTGAAAGCAGGTGATGTAGTGTCTTTAGGACGGCGCATCTGGATTTTGGCAAGTGCATATCGCGAGATGCATGAGCGTAATCTAAAGATGCAAAAGAAATGTTCCCAAATGGAACAAAAGATGATAGAATTAGGTGGCCAGAAAACAGTTCTGGAATGTAATACCAGACTGTTGAAGGATAAATTGGAACATTATCAGAATGTGGCAGAAAAAGCTGCCGTAAAAATCGCTCAAAATAAGTACAAGAAAAGAAGAGGAAAAGTAAATAAAACCAAAGTACATAAAAGTATCGCCTCAGCTTCTGTAAACTGGGATCCCGATACTTGGGATGGGGATGTGTGGGATTCATCTTCATCATCTGATGAGGAGGATTACCATAAAGGGAAGATTCAGGCTAATCCCGTGAGGAGGCGCTTAGAGAGGACAGAGAATGAGATCATCCGGGAACATGTCCGGGATGGTCAGGGGAATCTGCAATATGACGAAGATGGTAATGCCATCACAAATGAGAGAACGATTCCTCATGTAAAAAATCGAGTAACCATTGAAGATTACTCTCAGGGAGAAGTTGATAGCATTTTAACACAGTTTAGACAAAATCCAGGAGAAGGAGAAATTCCCTGGTTGGTCAGGGTGCACGATCTCGGAGGAGGTGGAGTGCACTTTGACGCCGGAGACGTGGCAAAATTTGTCACCATGTCTCGGGACCCAGTAATTCAGAGATCAATAAAAAATTATTTTGTTGATCATAATGAGCATGGTACTCAAAACTTAATCATGATCTTAGCCCATGCTTTTCTGGACAAATACCCATCAGAAGCAGACTTTCCTATCAATGATAAACCTTGGTATACCTTAAAAGATGGTATGGAAAGGCTGAAGGAAGAGGCAATGAGAAATGCTCTTCCTCTTTTGGGAATGGATGATGATTATCTCCAGTACCCATTAACAGCCAGCATAAGAAATAGGCTGGTTAAACATGCTCCTCCAGCATATAAAACAGTTATTTTAACCTTAACTGTAGCACTGACTGGAGAATCAATCGGTGTAGTTCTAGGGAGGATGAGGGAGTTACAGGATATGGGACAGTGGGATAAATCATCCCCTGGAGGCCATGTTGGTAACAGTAAGCCAAACAATCCTGATTGGAAAGGGAAATCAGTAGGGGAGGCCCCACGGGTGTCTCGCAAAGACATGTTCCAGGCTTTGCTTAAAGCCGGGATCAATAAGGAAAGGATTGATGGAAAGGAGACAGGAGAATTATGGAAGTTGTACAAACAGAAAGTTCTATCTGCAAAGAAAGTGACCACTACAAATATGGAAGGGGGTTCAAAAACCCCCAAGGTAAAGAAATCAGAGGGAAAAGGGGAAAAAACCCCAAAGAAAGTGTCTTGGGAAGATTTTCAGTCAGTTTATCCATGGGAAGAACTGGCTGCAGCCGTGGCCACAAAGGTCACGGAAGGAAGGGGTAATGCACAGACTGAAGTCTGTGTAAATGAAAGTTCAGAAGGAAGTGATTTACTATAGGTAGCCAGCCAAGCCCCCCTAATGATAAAAAGGGACGAACGTCCCTACGTCAATCTTAGCATACATTGGAAAGGGGGAAATGTTCAAAGAGTCCCAGCTTTGATTGACACGGGGGCGGAGGCTACTTTAATTCATGGAAACCCAGAAAAAATAAAAGGACCTAGAGTAAAAATTGCTGGACTAGGTGGTCAAGTGATCACTGGGGTTCAGACACAGGTAGCTTTGAAGATAGGTAATTTACCTATCAAGAAGTATACGGTGCTGGTAGTTCCTATACCAGAATATATTTTGGGAATTGATGTCCTAAAAGGGATGACTCTTAATCTAACAGAAGGAAAATTCTCCTTTGGGATTAAGTCTTGTCATAAGGAAATGCGACCAGTGGTGGTGGGCAAAGTCAAAATGCCCCCTGTACATGTGCCTCCAGCTACAAAAATGGTAGCTATGAAACAATATCGAATACCAGGAGGTCACAGAGAGATAGGAGAAACCATTAAGGAATTGGTAGAAACTGGGGTAATGCGCCCTACTACTACCACATGGAATAATCCTGTCTGGCCAGTTAAAAAGAGTGATGGCTCCTGGCGCATGACAGTTGATTATAGGGAGTTAAACAAGAATACTCCTCCCTTGACAGCTGCAGTTCCGGATACAATAACGATTGTGGAAAATATTCAGACTCACTCCGGAACTTGGTATGCAGTAATTGATTTGGCAAATGCTTTCTTTACTATACCTATAGAAGAGAAGGCTCAAGATCAATTTGCATTCACTTGGTTAGGAAGACAATATACCTTTACCAGGTTACCCCAAGGATGGCTACATAGCCCCACAATCTGTCACCGGACGGTGGCAGAGCATTTGGATGGATTTGATCTACCATCAGAAATGCAGATCTCACATTATATCGATGATATAATGATACAAGGACAAGATGAGCAAAGTGTGAAAGATCAATTGACAAAACTGATTGCTCATATGAGAAGTAAAGGATGGGAAATCAATGATGCCAAGGTTCAAGGACCGTCTCAGGTGGTAAAATTTCTTGGGATTCAGTGGAACAAGGGGCACAGAGAGATCTTGCCCAATGCCAGACAGAAAATTATTAATTTCCCGGTCCCTAAATCCAAACAAGAGACTCAGTCTTATATTGGATTGTTTGGTTTTTGGAGACAACATATCCCTCATTTGGGACAAATGTTGGCTCCTTTGTACAAAGTAACGAGGAAAAAATATGAGTTCCACTGGGGAGAGGAACAGCAAAATGCGTTTGAGATGGTCAAGGAAGCGATACAACAAGCCGTGGATCTATGGCCAATGTTGTCAGGACCCGTGGAGCTGCATGTGTCAGTTCAACATATGTATGCCAATTGGTCACTTTGGCAAAAACAAGGGGGAAAAAGAGTTCCTCTTGGATTTTGGAATAGAAAATTACCAGATGCTGGAGAAAAATACACTCCTTTTGAACAGCAATTGTTAGCTTGTTATTGGGCTCTGGTAGAGACCGAACAATTAACCATTGAACATGAGGTATTGCTGAGACCAGCAATACCCATAATGCAGTGGGTGTTGTCCAATCCTAAAACCAATAGGGTGGGGCATGCCCAGGAGCAAAGTATCATTAAATGGAAATGGTACATTTCAGAAAGGGCCAAGAAGGGAGAAGGCGGGATCGCAACTCTACATGAGAAAGTGGCAGAGGTAGCTGAGGAAACATCTTTTCCCAGCAAAGCTGCCATGCTAGAGGAGTCCCCGGTGAAGTGGGGGAAAGCATATGAAGATTTAACTGAACCACAACAAACACATGCATGGTTCACAGACGGATCAGCCCGTTATGTGAGTGGGAAAAGGTTGTGGAAAAGTGTTGCATATAATCCCAGATTGGAAAAATTTCTGTCAGTAGAAGGGGAAGGCAAAAGTAGTCAATATGCAGAACTCTATGCCATATTCTTGGCATTATCTTTTGAACAAGGAAAAGAGTGTCATCTTTTTACTGATTCCTGGTCAGTAGCAAATGGATTAGCCACATGGATGATGGGATGGAAAAAACACAATTGGTTAATTCATGGAAAAGAGATTTGGGGCAAGGAAGTGTGGCAAGAGATTGAAGAGATTATTCAATTTACCAAGACCACTGTATTTCATGTCGATGCTCATGTCCCTACTAACTCACTTGAACGTTTGTTTAATTCAGAAGCAGATAAAGCAGCAGCCATCAGACAAGTCAGTCCAACAGGTGACAAGGAAAAAGAGGCATGGTTGCAAGGTACAGCTGTTTGGGCACACCAGAAAAGTGGACATTTGGGAGAAAAAGCCACTTACAGGTGGGCTCAGGAAAGGGGTGTGCCTCTTACTCTTGATATCATTAAAGAAACCATTCTACACTGTCCAGTGTGCCAACATTCACAAAAGAGGGAGGTTCCACATACAGTAATGGGACACATAGGTCGAGGACAATTACCTGCACAAATTTGGCAGATGGATTTCATTGGTCCATTGCCAGAAAGTAGAGGGTGTAAATACGTCTGCACTGCAGTAGACACATACTCAGGTTTGATGGTGGGTTTTCCCTGTAAGGCAGCAACCCAGTGGAGTACTGAGAGAACTTTAGAAATCATCACTCAATACTATGGAGTTCCATTGCAGGTACAATCAGATAATGGTTCTCATTTTACTGGCCAGAAGATAAAAGATTATGCCCAAGAACATAACATTCAATGGGTGTATCATATGCCATACTATCCCCAGGCTGCTGGTCTGGTGGAAAGAATGAATGGGTTGTTGAAATCCACCTTGAAAAAAGTAAATCAATCAGACAAACAGTATGGACAATGGAGAGACAATCTCAGTGAAGCCCTACAGATAATAAACAATAGACCTATCACAGATTCTATGACTCCTCTCATGAGGATGTTGACACCAAATCTTACTATTCATGAGGCACACGTAGTGAGTACAATCATTTACTGGAAAGTGGAAGAAGAGGCAAAACTCCCAGAAAGAGTGACACCTTATTCAGCAGGTTTAGACCTCAGTACCTTGGAAACTGTCGTGGTACCCCCAGGTAAGGTAAAACCAATTTCAACAGGATTGGGTTGCCAGATGCCAAAGGATCATTATGGTCAAATAGCCACTCGTTCTAGTTTAGCGTTAAAAGGAGCCATAGTGGTGGGAGGGGTAATAGATGCAGATTATCAGGGAGAAATCAAGGTACTGATGTTAAATTTGGGAAATGAACCTTTGATCTTGGTGAAACACCAGAAGGTGGCTCAGATGTTGATAATTCCAATAAACTTGTCTGAGATAAGAGAAGGAACTGCCCCAGTAGAATTAACAATACAGGGTACTAAAGGTTTTGGATCCTCTAATATTACAAATGTAGGAGCAAAAATATGGATTCAAAACCTCCAAGGACCGCCCTCAGAGGCAGAGGTAATAGCGGTCGGAAAAGATCGTACTCTCCTGATAATGAGACCAGGAGTGGAGAAGTGGGAATATGTCCCACAAGAAAAATGTTATTTACGAGAATAATAGTGTATCTTTATTTGCAGATGGTGTTGTAAATAAGCGGAATCCATAGTATCGGTTACTGGGAAGAGCTCGATAGTGAGGAGATGGAGAAATTCCTGTGTTTGATGTTTGCCTCTTTGGTCGTTGGATGGACAAGTCTACATCAGGAGAAACCTGTGGCGAATAAATTTCTGATGCACCATCACATTTTAACGGATGCGCTGAACAGTAGTCAACACACAGATTGCTGGATCTGTACACATTCTCCGGTTACAGCCACCAGTATCCCTTATCTGGCTATCCCGGTATCGATGGAGGAAATCCTAAAGTGGAAAAGTTGTTCTGATCAACTTGCTGATAAAGACACTCGGAATGTTCGACTATGGAATACTACAGTACCCATTCCCGTAGTGGGATGGATCAATCTTCCATGGTGGCAAGGCAATTTGAGTGGAACAATCACCAATTTACAATATCTGGCTTTTAAGGGAGGAATTTGGGTACCAAGAAATAAGACTGGACTGACTAACCTGGGATTCATCCCTATGGAGAATATAAAAATAAGTTTTGGGACAACTGTAGATACATTAGATGCTTTTAAACCCAGCTTAGTGGAAAGAACAATTCATGATATGCTATGGCCTTATGCCAATATGTTCATAAATGGGACTAGTGAAACTTGTAGTAACATATCGGGAAATTTAATGTGTAATGATTACTCTGAATATCGAGCAAATGATCCGACCTGTAATAACCCTAATGTAGGATACTGTAGCCCAATTGGACAACAGCCCGGGTGGTGTTTGTTATCAAATGTTAGTATTTTCGTTGATTTGGTTCATCGTTTAGTTTTGCAACATTCGGCTTTATGGGATTTACCTAGAGGAATGTATTGGGTATGTGGGTATAATGCCTATAAATGGCTCCCAGTAGGAGTCAAGGGAAGCTGTACTTTAGCTCGTTTGACCCCAGCTACCTTTATAGTACCTTATGATCAATTAGATGCTCAGGTTTTGCCAAAACACATGATATTCAAGAGAGCTGCAGATAATAAACCAAGGGAATCAGGGCGACCCCATGTGGTACAAATGGGAACAGCGAATAAGATTTTCAGTACTTTTTTCCTATATCCAATGATAATGCAAATGTGGGATAAATTAGTAGAGTCTACTGATTATCTGGATGATCAAATTTTTGCAGTTTTGGATATAGTAAACACCTCTGTAGCTGTACAGCAGCAGTTGATTATAGTTACTAACCAGCATACTTTGGTACTTGATTACCTAACAGCAGCCCAAGGGGGTATGTGTCAGATAATAGGCCCCGCCTGTTGCCATTACATAGATCCTAAAGGACAGCTACAATTACGAGCAAAGTTAAATGACATACAAAAATTAAGAGATAAATATCAAAAAGATAATGATGTAAATAAAGATAGTTGGTGGGCGAATACCTTTTCCTTCCTAAACCCTGCAAATTGGTTTAAGGGGTTAGGAGGATGGGTAATGGGGCTTTTGCAGGGAGTTTTTCAGATAATATTGCTTTTAGTTTTAATATACATAGTAGTGAAAGTGATTATATTTGTGATTCAAGTTTATCCAAACAAACCAAGAAATCAAAATCTGTGGCAAAGTCAATGTTAGTGTCCTATTAAAAGCGATATTTCTTGGTTATGGTATGGTATATTCCGAGTGATCTTCTTCTAGTGGAATACTGATGATGGAAAATAATCCCTGGGATCAAGGACCGATTGTGATACCAATGTGATATGACTGAAAGAATGTGTGATTAGATAGGAATCAAATCATAATCATAAGATAGGAGTGATCCCAGATATTATTTGATCCATCAATAATTCAGTATCAAAGAAGATGTCCTTTGGAGGGCCAAAATGATGACCAAGGAATATATGTCTTGAAGCAGTTGAAGATAAAGGAAGTAACATTTACAGTTCCACTTACAGGAAACTTGTGGTTAGCTTAAAGACAGTTTTAAGGATGAAATTTACGGCTCATTGCAATATTTCACTAACACTGGTCAAACTGTGGTCAGCCAGTTGTCAACTGACAGGATGTGCTGGAAATGTGCAGGAAGCTGCCGTTACCTACAACATTTTGTGGTCAAGTTACATGAACATGACTCAGCTGTCATATGCTGGTGACCATTTAGACACAACCTACAATATTTTCCTATAAAATATACACGGAACTCGCTTAAGGTAGGGAAATACCTTCCAGGACATTGAAGTGTACGTACTCACTGTTCCTGTGATGCCATGCCATGTTGATTCCTTATCTTAACTCGAGTTCCCTCCGATGTGAAAGGATTGCTACAACATAACGGTAATGTTGATGCATATTTCTGTTATTGTATAAGTTTCTATGACTATAAGATTCTAAATGCCTATGTACCATTGATTATATTCATGTGCTATTAAAATAAATAGTATCTTGCTATAAAGAATATTAGTATTCGTGCCTGATTAGGATATAAGTGAGCACTTCGTAAGTACGGGCTTTCAGCCCCCTTTTTAGTAGAATTTAGCAAGACACACGCCCGGGATGTGAATTCGGATCTGCTTTCCTTCCAGCCACTGCTGGAAAGCTAGTAGGGCCAGATACACTGCCCTGATTTCCAGAACATTGATCTGAAGGGTGGACTCCTGCTGAGTCCACGTACCCTGAGCCCTGTGGTGGAGAAAAACTGCTCCCCACCCTGACAGACTCGCGTCTGTCGTGACTACTGCCCAGGATGGGGGTAGGAAGGATCTTCCCTGTGATAATGAGGTGGGAAGAAGCCACCATTGCAGAGAGTCCTTGGCCGTCTGGGAAAGGGAGACTTCCCTGTCCAGGGATGTTGACTTCCCGTCCCATTGGCGGAGAATGTCCCACTGAAGTGGGCGCAGATGAAACTGCGCAAACGGGACTGCCTCCATTGCTGCCAACATCTTCCCCAGGAAGTGCATGAGGCGCCTTAAGGGGTGCGACTGACCTTGAAGGAGAGACTGCACCCCTGTCTGTAGTGACCGCTGCTTGTCCAGCGGAAGCTTCACTATCGCTGAGAGAGTATGAAACTCCATGCCAAGATACGTTAGTGATTGGGTCGGTGCCAGATTGGACTTTGAAAAGTTGATGATCCACCCGAAAGTCTGGAGAGTCTCCAGCGCAACATTCAGGCTGAGTTGGCATGCCTCTTGAGAGGGTGCTTTTACAAGCAGATCGTCTAAGTAAGGGATCACCGAGTGTCCCTGAGAGTGCAAGATTGCTACCACTGCCGCCATGACCTTGGTGAAAACCCGTGGGGCTGTCGCCAGACCAAATGGCAGAGCTACGAATTGAAGATGGTCGTCTCCTATCACGAAACGTAGAAAGCGTTGGTGCTCTGTAGCAATCGGCACGTGGAGATAAGCATCTTTGATGTCTATCGATGCAAGAAAATCTCCTTGAGACATTGAGGCAATGACGGAGCGGAGGGATTCCATCCGGAACCGCCTGACGTTCACATGCTTGTTGAGCAGCTTTAGGTCCAGAACAGGACGGAATGAGCCGTCCTTTTTTGGCACCACAAAGAGATTGGAGTAAAAACCTTGCCCTTGTTCCGGAAGAGGAACAGGGATCACCACTCCTTCTGCTCTTAGAGAGCCCACCGCCTGCAGAAGGGCATCTGCGCGGTCGGGATGTGGGGAAGTTCTGAAGAACCGAGGCGGAGGACGAGAACTGAACTCTATCCTGTACCCGTGAGACAAAATGTCTGTTACCCACCGGTCCTTGACCTGTGGCAGCCAAATGTCGCAAAAGTGGGAGAGCCTGCCACCGACCGAGGATGCGGAGAGAGGAGGCCGAAAGTCATGAGGCAGCCGGCTTGGAAGCGGTTCCTCCGGTTGCTTTCTTGGGGCGTGAGTGAGCCCGCCAGGCATCTGAGCTCCTTTGCTCCTTCTGAGTCCCTTTGGACGAGGAGAATTGGGGCTTGCCCGAGCCTCGAAAGGACCGAAACCTCGACTGCCACTTCCTCTGTTGAGGTTTGCTTGATCTGGGCTGGGGTAAGGAGGAGTCCTTACCCTTGGACTGTTTAATGATCTCAGCCAATTGCTCACCAAACAGTCTGTCTCCAGATAGTGGCAAGCTGGTTAAACATTTCTTGGAAGCAGAATCTGCTTTCCATTCCTTTAACCACAAGGCTCTGCGCAAAACCACAGAGTTGGCAGACGCCATTGAGGTACGGCTCGTAGAGTCCAGGACAGCGTTGATAGCGTAAGTCGCAAACGCAGACATTTGCGAGGTTAGGGACGCTACTCGCGGCACTGCTGGACGTATGATAGAGTCCACCTGTGCCAGACCAGCTGAAATAGCTTGGAGTGCCCACACGGCCGCGAATGCTGGAGCAAACGACGCGCCGATAGCTTCATAGACAGACTTTAACCAAAGGTCCATCTGTCTGTCATTGGCATCTTTAAGTGAAGCCCCATCTTCCACTGCAACTATGGATCTAGCCGCAAGCCTGGAGATTGGGGGGTCCACCTTTGTACACTGGGTCCAGCGTTTGACCACGTCAGGGGGAAAGGGATAACGTGTATCCTTAAGACGTTTGGAGAAACGCTTGTCTGGATAAGCATGATGTTTCTGGACTGATTCTCTGAAGTCAGAGTGGTCCAGAAAAGTACTCAATTTACGCTTGGGATACCGGAAATGGAACTTCTCCTGCTGTGCAGCTGCCTCCTCTGCTGAAGGGGCTGGGGGAGAAATATCTAACAGTCTATTGATGGCCGCTATAAGGTCATTTACCATAGCGTCACCATCAGGGGTATCTAGATTGAGAGCGGTGTCAGGATTAGATTCCTGATCACCCACCTCTGTCTCCTCATACAGAGCCTCGTCTCGCTGAGACCCTGACCAGTGTGATGACGTCGAGGGTCTTTCCCAGCGAGCCCGCTTAGGCTGCCTGGGACTGTCCTCCGAGTCAGAGTCTTCAGCCTGTGATGCCTGGGACCCCCCTGAAGTACGGATTAGTTCCAACTGAGGGGGACCGGGGGGCATAGACACAGCAGTGTCCATGGTCTGAGTAACTGGCCTGGACTGCAAGGTTTCCAGGATTTTTGTCATAGTCACAGACATCTTATCAGCAAAAACTGCAAATTCTGTCCCCGTCACCGGGGCAGGGTTCACAGGCGTCTCTGCCTGGGCCACTACTACCATAGACTCTGGCTGCCGAAGTGGCACAGGGATTGAACATTGCACACAATGGGGGTCATTGGAACCTGCCGGTAGATTAGCCCCACATGCGGCACAAGCAGTGCATACCGCCTGTGCCTTGGCACCCTTGCGTTTTGCGGATGACATGTTGTTGTCTCCTCAGAGCAATGTAGGGTATAAGCCAAGAAGCGACTGTACAGTGCAATATAAATATATATGGTACAGGGAAAAAATGCACCAAATAACACTGTGGCACTAGTGGGGCCAGCACTTATGTGCAGCTTACCGCCCGCATAAACGCGGGTGTGTGGTCGCCAGAGTCCCTTGTCTGAGTCCCCCAGAGCCTGTGTCCGTTCTCCAGCCAGACTGCATGCAGGAATGGCTGCCGGCGTCCTGTGGAGAGGGGCGGGCCCTGGGCGTGTTGAGACCAAGAGCGGGAAACTTGCGTCCCCACTGTGCCCAGTGAGAGGGCTGGAGTATGTAAATAAGACTCCAGCCCTCGGCGCTGACTATAGAACAGCGTCTCTCCCTTTCCCTGATTGACAGGGTGGGGGCGGGAACGAAGCAGAGCTAGGCCGCAAAAGCCGGGGACTGGATTTATGAGCGCTGCCGCCGTAAAAGCGCGGGCAGCGCGAGTCCCCGGCGCACTACAAGTCCCAGCCGCGCCGCCGCTCCCGGAGCGGCCGGCGCGGTAGTTCCCAAGACATAAAATCACTCAGCTAAGCTGCAGTGACTCTAACGCGAGCGCGCAGCGCTAATGCCCCCGGCGCACTAGCACACCCAGCAAGCCTGAAGTGTGCGTGGCCTGTCTGTGCGGGGACACAGAGTACCTGAACGTTGCAGGGCCTTGTCCCTGACTGTACTCAGCTCCTCCAGCAGGGTCTCTGGGTCTGTGGATGGAGCCCGGCCTCAGGGTTTGGAGACCGGTAAGATCCCACTTCCACAGAGCCCCTCAGGGGGATGGGGAAGGAAAGCAGCATGTGGGCTCCAGCCTCCGTACCCGCAATGGGTACCTCAACCTTACAAACCGCAAGTGGGGTGAGAAGGGAGCATGCTGGGGACCCTATATGGGCCCTCTTTTCTTCCATCCGATATAGTCAGCAGCTACTGCTGACTAAACAGTGGAGCTATGCGTGGATGTCTGACCTCCTTCGCACAAAGCTTGAAAACTGAGCAGCCAGTGATCCCACTGGGGGTGTATAGCCAGAAGGGGAGGGGCCTTACACTTTTAAGTGTAATGCTTTGTGTGGCCTCCGGAGGCAGTGCTATACACCCAATCGTCTGGGTCTCCCAATGGAGCGCCGAAGAAATACCTCATGTTAGAGCTGCAAAGACAGCCCTCCCCTACGGGGAGGCAACTGCCGCCTGCAGGACTCTTCTACCTAGGCTGGCGTCCGCCGAAGCATAGGTATGCACCTGATAATGTTTGGTGAAAGTGTGCAGACTCGACCAGGTAGCTGCCTGGCACACCTGTTGAGCCGTAGCCTGGTGTCGTAATGCCCAGGACGCACCCACGGCTCTGGTTGAGTGGGCCTTCAACCCTGATGGAACCGGAAGCCCAGCAACACGGTAAGCTTCAAGAATTGGTTCTTTGATCCATCGCGCCAGGGTGGCTTTGGAAGCCTGCGACCCTTTGCGCTTACCAGCGACAAGGACAAAGAGTGCATCCGAGCGGCTCAGGGGCGCCGTGCGGGAAATGTAGATTCTGAGTGCTCTCACCAGATCTAGCAAATGTAAATCCTTTTCATACCGATGAACTGCATGCGGATAAAAGGAAGGCAAGGAGATATCCTGATTAAGATGAAAAGAGGATACTACCTTGGGGAGAAACTCCTGAATGGGGCGCAGCACTACCTTGTCCTGGTGGAACACCAGGAAGGGAGCCTTAGATGACAGCGCTGCTAGTTCAGACACTCTCCGAAGAGACGTGACCGCTACCAGAAAGGCCACTTTCTGTGAGAGTCGAGAAAGTGAAACCTCTCTCAGAGGCTCGAAGGGCGGCTTCTGGAGAGCAACAAGGACCTTGTTTAGATCCCACGGATCTAACGGCCGCCTGTACGGAGGGACGATATGACAAACCCCCTGCAGGAACGTGCGCACCTGAGAAAGTCGTGCTAGTCGCTTCTGAAAAAACACGGATAGTGCCGAGACTTGCCCTTTAAGGGAGCCGAGCGACAAGCCCTTTTCCAACCCAGATTGCAGGAAGGAAAGAAGGACAGGCAACGCGAATGGCCAGGGGGATACTCCTTGTGCAGAGCACCAGGATAAGAAAATCTTCCACGTTCTGTGGTAGATCTTAGCAGAAGTGGACTTCCTAGCCTGTCTCATGGTGGCCACGACCCCTTGTGATAATCCTGAAGACCCTAGGATCCAGGATTCAATGGCCACACAGTCAGGTTCAGGGCCGCAGAATTCCGATGGAAAAACGGCCCTTGGGACAGTAAATCTGGTCAGTCTGGTAGTGCCCACGGTTGGCCGACCGTGAGGTGCCACAGATCCGGGTACCACGACCTCCTCGGCCAGTCTGGGGCGACGAGTATGACGCGGCCGCAATCGGATCTGATCTTGCGTAGCACTCTGGGCAAGAGTGCCAGAGGTGGAAACACATAAGGGAGCCGGAACTGCGACCAATCTTGCACTAAGGCGTCTGCCGCCAGAGCTCTTTGATCGCGAGACCGCGCTATGAAGGTCGGGACCTTGTTGTTGTGCCGAGACGCCATTAGGTCGACGTCCGGCACCCCCCAGCGGCGGCAGATTTCCTGAAACACGTCCGGGTGAAGGGACCATTCCCCTGCGTCCATGCCCTGGCGACTGAGGAAGTCTGCTTCCCAGTTTTCTACGCCCGGGATGTGAACTGCTGATATGGTGGAAGCTCTGTCCTCCACCCACATCAGAATCCGCCGGACTTCCTGGAAGGCTTGCCGACTGCGTGTCCCTCCTTGGTGGTTGATGTATGCCACCGCTGTGGAGTTGTCCGACTGAATTCGGATCTGCTTTCCTTCCAGCCACTGCTGAAAGGCTAGAAGGGCAAGATACACTGCCCTGATTTCCAGAACATTGATCTGAAGGGTGGACTCCTGCTGAGTCCACGTCCCTTGAGCCCTGTGGTGGAGAAAAACTGCTCCCCACCCTGACAGACTCGCGTCTGTCGTGACCACTGCCCAGGATGGGGGTAGGAAGGATCTTCCCTGTGATAATGATGTGGGAAGAAGCCACCATTGCAGAGAGTCCTTGGCCGTCTGGGAAAGGGAGACTTTCCTGTCCAGGGAAGTTGTCTTCCCGTCCCATTGGCGGAGAATGTCCCATTGAAGTGGACGCAGATGAAACTGCGCAAACGGGACTGCCTCCATTGCTGCCACCATCTTCCCTAGGAAGTGCATGAGGCGCCTTAAGGGATGCGACTGGCCATGAAGGAGAGACTGCACCCCTGTCTGTAGTGACCGCTGCTTGTCCAGCGGAAGCTTCACTATCGCTGAGAGAGTATGAAACTCCATGCCAAGGTACGTTAGTGATTGGGTCGGTGACAGATTTGACTTTGAAAAGTTGATGATCCACCCGAAGGTCTGGAGAGTCTCCAGCGCAACATTCAGGCTGTGTTGGCATGCCTCTTGAGAGGGTGCTTTGACAAGTAGATCGTCCAAGTAAGGGATCACCGAATGTCCCTGAGAGTGCAAGACTGCTACCACTGCCGCCATGACCTTGGTGAAAACCCGTGGGGCTGTCGCCAGACCAAATGGCAGAGCTACGAACTGGAGATGGTCGTCTCCTATCACGAAACGTAGAAAACTTTGGTGCTCTGTAGCAATCGGCACGTGGAGATAAGCATCTTTGATGTCTATTGATGCAAGGAAATCTCCTTGAGACATTGACGGAGCGGAGGGATTCCATCCGGAACCGCCTGGCGTTCACATGCTTGTTGAGCAGCTTTAGGTCCAGAACAGGACGGAACGAGCCGTCCTTTTTTGGAACCACAAAGAGATTGGAGTAAAAACCTTGCCCCTGTTCCTGCAGAGGGACAGGGATCACCACTCCTTCTGCTCTTAGTGAGCTCACCGCCTGCAGAAGGGCATCTGCTCGGTCGGGATGTGGGGAGGTTCTGAAGAACCGAGGCGGAGGACGAGAACTGAACTCTATCCTGTACCCGTGAGACAAAATGTCTGTTACCCACCGGTCTTTGACCTGTGGCAGCCAAATGTCGCAAAAGTGGGAGAGCCTGCCACCGACCGAGGATGCGGAGGGAGGAGGCCGAAAGTCATGAGGCAGCCGCCTTGGAAGCGGTGCCTCCGGTTGCCTTCTTGGGGCGTGAGTGAGCCCGCCAGGAATCTGAGCCCCTTTGCTCCTTCTGAGTCCCTTTGGACGAGGAGAATTGGGTCTTTCCGGAGCCTCGAAAGGACCGAAACCTCGACTGCCACTTCCTCTGTTGAGGTTTGCTTGATCTGGGCTGGGGTAAGGAGGAGTCTTTACCCTTGGATTGTTTAATGATTTCAGCCAATTGCTCACCAAACAGTCTGTCTACAGATAGTGGCAAGCTGGTTAAACATTTTTTGGAAGCAGAATCCGCTTTCCATTCCTTTAACCACAAGGCTCTGCGCAAAACCACAGAGTTGGCAGACGCCATTGCGGTACGGCTCGTAGAGTCCAGGACAGCGTTGATAGCGTAAGTCGCAAACGCAGACATTTGCGAGGTTAGGGACGACACTCGCGGCACTGCTGGACATATGATAGAGTCCACCTGTGCCAGACCAGCCGAAATGGCTTGGAGTGCCCACACGGCCGCAAATGCTGGAGCAAACGACGCGCCGATAGCTTCATAAACAGACTTTAACCAAAGGTCCATCTGTCTGTCATTGGCATCTTTAAGTGAAGCCCCATCTTCCACTGCAACTATGGATCTAGCCGCAAGCCTGGAGATTGGGGGGTCCACCTTTGGACACTGGGTCCAGCGTTTGACCACGTCAGGGGGAAAGGGATAACGTGTATCCTTAAGACGTTTGGAGAAACGCTTGTCTGGATAAGCATGGTGTTTCTGGACTGATTCTCTGAAATCAGCGTGGTCCAGAAAAGTACTCAGTTTAGGCTTGGGATACCTGAAATGGAACTTCTCCTGCTGTGCAGCTGCCTCCTCTGCTGAAGGGGCAGGGGGAGAAATATCCAATAGGCTATTGATGGCCGCTATAAGGTCATTTACCATGGCGTCACCATCAGGAGTATCCAGATTGAGAGCGGTCTCAGGATTAGACTCCTGATCACCCTCCTCTGTGTCATCATGTAGAGACTCTTCTCGCTGAGACCCTGATCCACGTGATGACGTGGAGGGTCTCTCCCAGCGAGCTCGCTTAGGCTGCCTGGGACTGTCATCTGAGTCAGAGCCTTCAGCCTGAGATGCCTGGGACCCCCTTGATGCACGGATTAACTCCAGCTGAGGGGGACCGGGGAACGTTGCCGCAGCAGTGTCCATGGTCCTGGCCTGCAAGGTCTCTAGGATCTTTGTCATAGTGACAGACATCTTGTCAGCAAAAACTGCGAACTCTGTCCCCGTCACCGGGACAGGGTTCACCGGCGACTCTGCCTGGGTCACTACCTCCACAGACTCCGGCTGACGAAGTGGCACAGGGACCGAACATTGCACACAATGGGGGTCTTTGGAACCTGCCGGTAGATCAGCCCCACAAGCGGCACAAGCAGCGTACACAGCCTGTGTCTTGGCACCCTTGCGTTTTGCGGATGACATGTTGTCGTCTCCTCAGAGCAAGATAGGGTATACAGCCAAGAAGCGACCTTACAGTGCAATATATATATATATATGGTACAGAGAAAAAAGTACACCAATACAACACTGTGGCACTAGTGGGGCCAGCACTAATGTGCTGCTTACCGCCCGCTTAACGCGGGTGTGTGGTCGCCAGAAATCCCCTGTCTGGGTTTCCCAGAGCCTGCGTCCGTTCTCCAGCCAGACTGCATGTAGGAATGGCTGCCGGCGTCCTATGGAGGGGGGCGGGCCCTGGGCGTGTGCAGACAAAGAGCGGGAAACCTGCGCCCCACTGTGCTCAGTGAGAGGGCTGGAGTATGTAAATAAGACTCCAGCCCTCGGCGCTGACTAACGTACAGCGTCTCTCCCCTTCCCTGATTGACAGGGAGGGGGCGGGAACGAAGCGGAGCTAGGCCGCAAAAGCCGGGGACTAAATTTATAAGCGACGCCGTCGTAAAAGCACGGTCGTCGCTAAGTCCCCGGCGCACTACAAGTCTCAGCCGCGCCGCCGCTCCAGGGGCGGCCGGCGATGCAGTCCCCAACACATAAAGTCACTCAGAGTGACTGTAACCCCAGCGCGCAGCGCTACAGTCCCCGGCGCACTAGCACACCCAGCAAGTCTGGACTGTGCACGGCCGTCCAAACGGGGACACAGAGTACCTGAATGTTGCAGGGCCTTGTCCCTGAATGGTACCCAGCTCCGTATCCAGCAGGTTCTATGGGTCTGTGGATGGAGCCCGGCCTCAGGGCTTGGGGGCCGGTAAGATCCCACTTCCTCAGAGCCCCTCAGGGGGATAGGGAAGGAAAACAGCATGTGGGCTCCAGCCTCCGTACCCGCAATGGGTACCTCAACCTTAACAAACACCTCCAATGGAAATGGGGTGAGAAGGGAGCATGCTGGGGGCCCTATATGGGCCCTCTTTTCTTCCATCCGAAATAGTCAGCAGCTACTGCTGACTAAACAGTGGAGCTATGCGTGGATGTGTGCCTCCTTCGCACAAAGCTTGAAAACTGAGCTGCCAGTGATCCCACTGGGGGTGTATAGCCAGAAGGGGAGGGGCCTTTCACTTTTAAGTGTAATGCTTTGTGTGGCCTCCGGAGGCAGTGCTATACACCCAATCGTCTGGGTCTCCCAATGGAGCGCCGAAGAAATTCTCTTTTTCTTTATCGTTCCTATGGGAGACCCAAACCATGGGACGTTCTAAAGCAGTCCATGGGTGGGAATAAACAGACAAACTGAGAAGTAGGCGAAACCTAACTTCACAAATGGGCGACAGCCGCCTGAAAAAAGCGTCTGCCCAAGCCCGCGTCTGCTGAAGCATGAGCCTGCATTGGGTAGTGCTTCGAAAAGGTATGCAGACTAATCCAAGTGGCAGTCTGACAGACCTGGTGAGCCGTAGCCTGGTGCTTGAAAGCCCAAGAGGCACCGACAGCTCTGGTCAAGTGTGCCCTGATCCCAGGCGGGGAAGGCACTTGAGTACACTGGTAGGCATCGGAAATGGCCGACCTAAGACGAACCAGGGTCGGCGTAGATGCCGAGAGACCGCTACGCTGACTAGTGGTCAGCACCAGAGAGAGGTGCACCGCCTAATAACAGACACAAAGACACAAGACACAACGAGACACAAAGATCCGGAGCGCCCGCACCAGATCTAGGATATGCAACGCTTTTTCAAAGCGATGAACAGGAGCCGGACAAAAGGAAGGCAGGGAAAATGCCCCGGTTAAGGTGGAAGCAGCAACCACCTTAGGGAGAAAGTCCGGAGTCGGACGGAGACCACCTTGTCTTGATGAAAAACCAAAAAAGGGGGTGACTCAGAAGAGAGTGCAGCCAAAACAGAGACTCTCTTGAGGGAAATTATGGCCACTAGAAAGACCACTTTCTGTGAAAAACGAAACAAAGAAACCTCCCTGAGAGGCTCAAAGGGGGGTTTCCGGAAACCGTGAGGACCGGATTAAGGTCCCAGGGCTCCATAGGCCGCCGGTAAGGCGGAATAATGTGAGATGCGCCCTTGAAGGAGCGCACCTGAGCCAGCCGGATGATACGCCGCTGGCACACACTGACAGAGCCAAGAGCTGTCCCTTAAAGAGGGATAGTCCTAAGCTGTAGACCGGACTGTAGAAGGGACAGGAGGGTCGGCAAGGCCAAAAGGCCAAGGACACTTCGGAGCTCGAGTCATAGTGGAGATGACTTCAGGAGGGATACCAGAAGTCGTCAAGATCCAGGACTCAAGAGCCACGCCGTCAATCTGAGAATCCAGAATTCTGGCGGAAAAAACGGACCCTTTGAGAGAAGGTCTGGACGGTCCGGAAGATGCCATGGCAACACTACGGACAGATGGAGCAGGTCAGGGTACCAAGCTTGCCTGGGCCAGTCTGGAGTATGAGAATGACCCGACGGCCCTCCTTACTGATCTTGCGCAGGATTCTGGGCAAGAGCTAGAGGGTGAAACACGTAAGACAGACAAAGCTGGGACCAAACATGCACCAGTGCGTCTGCCGCAAAAACCTGAGGATCGTGGACCGCGGATGGACAGCTGAGATAATCTGCCTCGCAGTCTTCACGTCTGGGATGTGGGCTGCGGATATGGTGGACTAGGAGTCCTTCGTCCACTGAAGAATGCGTTGAGCCTCCAACATTACCAGGCGGCTGAGTGTGCCGCCCTGGAGGTTGATGTAGGTAAACGCTGTCACACCGTCTGACTGGACTCGAATGTGCCCAGCCGCCAACAGATGGTGAAAGGCTTAGAGAGCTAGAAACACAGCTCTGATTTCCAGCACATTGATCCAGAGGGCTGATTCGGACAGAGTCCAAGCGCCCTGCGCTCCATGGTGGAGAAACACTGCTCCCCAGTCGGATGGACTAGTATCCTGGTGAGGATCACCCGGGACGGGGCCAGGAAGGAGCGTCCCTGAGACAGAGTGGCCGAAGATACCACTGAAACGAGCCCCTGGTCTGTGGCGAAGCCACCACCCCGTGGAAGGAGGAAGTTCGCTTGTTCCAACAGCAGAAAATATCCAGCCTCCGAGGAGGAGAAACTGGGCAAGGGAATCGCTTCCATTGACGCCACTATATGATCCAGTACCTGTATTCGGTGCCTGATGGAACGACGTCGACCGCCAGCAGAGGGACTACTGTTTGACTAAGGGCAGCTTCACAAGTGCCGACAGAGTCTCGAATTGCGTCCCTGGGTACGTGAACTTCTGGTTCGAAGTCAGAGTGGTCTTGGACAGAATGACAAGCCACCCGAATTGGTTAGCGTGGCGAGAGTGAGCGAGGCACTCTGCTAAGAGTCTGCACTGGATGAAGGCCGTTCAGGGCAAAAGATCACTGCCAACCTCTAGGGGTGCAGGACCCTAATCACAGCTGCCCCAACCTTGAGAGTACTCGAGGGGCCGTGGCTAACCCCAAGGGAAGAGCCACGAATTGGACCACTCCGATTGCAAAACGTAGCCAACGCTGGTGAGAAGCTGCGATTGGCACATGCAGATAGACATCTCTGATGTCGATGGATGCTAGGGAATGTCCTTGGGTTATCAATTGATCCGGTGAAAACACCTGGAACAAGACCGAGACTCCATGTGAAAACGCCGCACCTGAACATGCTTGAAAAGCTTGAGATCCAGGTCGGAAGTACCTGCCCTCTACGGGGACTAGGAATAGATTTAAGCAGAAATCTCAGAACCGTTCCCAATTGGGAACCGGTACAATTACTCCATTGGCCTGCAAGAATGCCACGGCCTGTGAGAAGGCGGCGGCCTTGGAACAGGGGGGAGTTGACAGAAAAAATCTGTTTGGCGGGTGGATAGAAATCTATCCTGTAGCCATGGAGATGTAATCCCGCCCCCACTGATCGGAGACGTGATAAAATCATACGTCGCCAAAGTGGAAGAGCCTGCCACCGACCAAGGACGTTGCTGGCGTGGCCAGATAGCCCGGAGGAAGCTGACTTAGTGGCAGCATCTCCTGCGGTTTCTGAAGACGCGGCTTCGAGCGCCATTTGGGTTTTACGATCCTTGGCCGAACTAGTGGACGAGGCCGAGGGCTTAGAAAACGCTCAGATGGAGGAACGCAAGAACGAAAACCTCCGCTGAATCCTGCCCTGGACAGGTTTCCTGATTTGGGATTGTGGCATGGAAGAACTCTTCCCGCCAAAAGCTTCCTTAACAATTTCATCCAGTTGTTTTCGAAAGACTGGTCCCAACAAAAGGGAGCCCAGCAAGGAACTTCTATAGACGCATCTGCCTTCCACTTCCGAAGCCACAGGAGCCTGCGGATAGCGAGGAAATTAGCCGAGGCCACCGCGGTGCGGTGAGAGTCTCCGGCATGGCAGACATGGCATAGGATCAAAAGGCTGAATCTGGAAGTTCAGGCAACCATTTCGGGCATAGAGTCCCTGTGAGGGAACGCATCTCCTCTAGAGAAGCAGAGAAGGCTACGAAAGCCCGCACTGCTATAAAGCTGAGGAGAACGAAGCTCCTGCCGCCCCTAAACAGATTTGGCCAGAAGGACAACCTGGTGGACAGCAAAACTATAAATGAGGAGCCATCAGCCACTGATATAACGGTCCGGGCTGAGCCACCCTTGGTGAATGAGCCCACTCCTTGACCACCACTGGTGGAAAGGGAAACAGTCATCAGAACCACGCTTCATGGGAAGCGTCTGTCAGAGCAGACTCTGGGCTTGGTCACAGAGGCCTGAAAAACTGGAGTGGTTAAGGAACACACTCCTTGTTCTCTTAGGCAAGGTAACTCCGGCGGATTAAGGTCCAGTACAAAAGTAATGTACAGTGGGATCCCTATAGAGGTGCCGTCAGCCACTGATACAACTATCCGGGCTGAAAGTCTAGACACCGGAGGGACCACCCTTGGCGAATTAGCTCACTCCTTGACCACCACTGGTGGGAGGGAGAAACAGTCATCAGAACTCCGCTTTGGGGTCTGACAGGACAGGCTGTGGGCCTGGACACAGTGGGCTGAAAACTAGAGTGGTAAGGAACACACTCCTTCTTCTGTTTAAGGTATACTGATGCCTTTCTGCCAGCGGGGAGTGCTCCCCTGATACAGGCGGATGGAGGTCCAGTACAAGTATAATGGACGCAATCCAATCATTAGCATCTGCGTCACCTTCGGACAGATCAATGGTACATAAAGTAGCGTCCGAGCCCCTGGTAGAGACATCCTACTCGTCCAGTGAGTCAGCTCGTGAATCAGAGCTGCGGGACGGGGAAGGACAGGGGACCCTGCGTCTCCATTTTAGGAGGACGGGGTCTGAGACCAGAAGGAGAGTCCTCCGTGAGCTTTGCTGAGCGAGTAGCAGCAGAAACACCCTGAGAAGGGGGCTAATGCATGCTCCGCAGAGTCCGGGACAGTCATCCCCTGGAAAGAGCGGATTCTGCCCAAACCGGGGGTTCAGCCACCGAAGCCGGAGCAGCTGGAGGGACCACTGATGAGCCTCCAGGCTAACTCTGCGTCTCCTGTGTTTATGTGCTCGGTACAGGCTGTACGAGTCTTCATACAGTGCAAATTAAAAACAGCCCTGCAGCCTTGCTCTGATGTGAGACATGCTGCAGAGGTGGGGGCTCTGACCAGAGTGGCCCCCAGCAGAGTATATAACAGATAAATAAGCAGCTGCACAAACCGGAGGTTGTGGCTGCCAGGCCGTTTAATAGACATTTTTGTGCCCCCAGTCCCTCAGCCCAGGCCCCCACTTGTCACAATGTGGAATCTCTGTGCCTATGCAGGCACAGAGAACGCTGAGAAAATGGCGACCGGAGCGAGGAGAGGGGGTGGGGCCTACTCTGAGAGCGGCAAATGAGGTAGACAGGGGAGGGAATCCTTCCTCAGTGAGGAGTGTCCCTTCCCTGTGCTGCACAGCCGCTGGGCGGAGCCATCCTGTCCCTCTGCGTGACTGACAAGCAGAGGCAGTGGAAACCGAAACTAGGCCTAAGGCGAAGCCGGGGCCTAGATTTAAACATGCGGCCGGCGTGCAGGCACCATCGGCGCGGTTCTCCAGTGAAAACTGGAGAACCGGCCGGAAATGTTAACACAAACATAAAACACACTCTCCCCACAAAATAAAGTATAAAGGACCCCTGGAAAGACCACTTTCTGTGGTAATAACGTCTCATGTACTTAGCTTGTGAGGCGCAGGTGCCAGGTCCCTGGGGGGTGATCGCTCCGTCCGACAGGGTCCTGAAAAGGTCTGCGGATGGAGACCGGTCTCCTGCAAAGCAGTGAGAACCGTGTTGGCTCCCACTTCAAGCCAGAGCCCCAGGGGATGGCGAAGGAGCGCGGCATGGGAAGGCTCCAGCCTTGGAAAATCAACCTTAACAGCACCGCCGACACAGTGGGGTGAGAAGGGACATGCCGGGAGTCCAGACTGGACCCGCTTTTCTTCCAAATCTTTGATCCAAAGAAAAAAATCAAAAATCAAAAATCAGAGAATGCATGTGTGTGTGACCTCCTGAAACACAAAGCATTGAACTGGCTAGGACTGGCTAGCAGGGGGTGTATATGCTAAGAGGGAGGAGCTACACGTTTGAGTGTAGTACTTTGTGTGTCCTCCGGAGGCAGAAGCTATACACCCATGGTTTGGGTCTCCCATAGGAACGATAAAGAAAGAGGCAATGACTTGTAATAACAAACAGGCTGGCATGCTAACAGGATCATAAAACTCATAACCAAGTGAGATACATTTTCTACATCTACATCAGATCTACATCAGACGTTTTTTCATTCTCTCCCTCCTGGTTCTCCCGTGCGTGTTCGCGTATTCCTCCCCTTCATGGAATCTCTCCTCCACTCTGGAGTTGCGGTACCAGTCCCTCCATCAGAACTCTTCCAGCGTTTTTACTGCAGCCTCTTTGTGGTCCCCAAGAAGGTCGGCTCGGTCCGCCCCGTCCTCGACCCGGAGCTTTCTCAGCAGGTCGGTGAGCCCTCGAGCATTTTGCATGGAGTCCCCCCGCTCTGTGATCACCTCCATGGAAGTCGGCGAAGTTCTGCCGTTGCTGTACATTCAAGATGCCTACCTAGCAAGGAAGGTCTCGCTTCAGGCGAATGGTCCCTCAACAGGGAAAGCTTCAACCAGATCGGTGGCAGATAAAGGACTCCGAAGGTGGTCCTAATGGCCTCTTGATTCGACTGTCAGTTTCCATGGTTCATCGCGGGCTACCGCGACCACCTGGCACTAGGGGTCGACGAGTGGACCCAGTGCAGGCTCCCGTACTTCTTCCCGCTGCGTTGTCCATCCAGCTCCGCCGTATCGTCGTCCACTTGAACAGTGGGACCTTATGCTAGTGCTGGGTTCGCTTCAAGGTCCACCATTTGCACCTTTCGAGATTCTTTCCTTCTCACCTGTTGTGGAGAGTGGTGTTCCTCGTTGACATCTCTTCTATACGAAGATCATCAGAGCTAAAAGATCTTTCGGTCCTTACCCCTTTTCGGGTCTTCCACCAGGACAAGGTGGTGCTCCGGCCAGATCCCTCCCTTCTGCCCAGGGCGGTCTCGCCGTTCCAGCCAAATGAGGAGATTGTCTTCTCTGTCCTCCGATCCTGGTCCTTCTCACAGCCTTGAAAGGGCCTTGCATACTCTGGACCTGGTGCGAGCCCTCAGACTCTATACCTCCAGGACCGCACCTTCCCGTAAGACGGTCGGTCTGTTCTTCATTCCATCCGTACCCAAGAGGGGCATGCTGGTACCCAGGGCCTCAATTGCCAGATGGATCCGTTCCGCCATTTCCAAGACCTCTGGGATAAAGGACAGCTCTCCGTCTCGGAGAGTAAAGGCGCACTCTACCTGTGCGGTGGGAATCTCTTGGCCGTTTACGCATCAGACGTCGGCCGACCAGGTCCGTGGAACCGCCACCTGGTCTAGTCTGCATTCCTTTACCAGGTTCAACCAGGTTCACACCCAAGCATCGGCAGAGGCCAGTCTTGGGAAATAGGTTTTGCAGGCGGCAGTAGCACACCTGAACAAGGTAGGTGCATTCACATCTTGGGCAAGCCCGCCGAGGGAGGCCGTTTCCATCCTATCCGTGGGGCTTGCCTCTTCCCACCCAGGGACTGCTTTTGGACGTCCCACGGTCCTGTGTCCCCCAATAAAACGAAAGAGAAAGAAGGATTTTTGTGTACTCACTGTAAAATCTCTTTCTCTGAGTCTTCACTGGGGGACACAGCACCCACCCTGCTTGGTTTTGGTTTATGGTTTTGTTTTTTTGTCATTTACTTATTGCCTGCAATGTTTCAGTGGTCCATGTTCCTCGGCCACTTTTAGCATGGCGACTTTATTGTAGTAGTTACCTGGATTTGGGTATGGTTGTGTTTGTATTTCTCCTACTGCTTGTGCACCAAACTGATTTGAGTACGCCTCCGGCTCAGGGTGTATACTGCTAGGGAGGAGCTAAATTTTTTTGTTTACCTAGTGTCAGCCTCCTAGTGACAGCAGCAGCATAACCCACGGTCCTGTGTCCCCCAATGAAAACTCAGAGAAAGAGATTTTACGGTGAGTACACAAAAATCCTTCTTTTCCTCACAGATACATTTCATCTCCAAGTTAACAGTCAGAGGGGGGCGATCAGGCAAATCTTGAACAAACACTGGTCGTTACTGAAGACCGACCAGAGTTTGAACGACGTTTTACTCATCGCCCACTCTTACCTGTTAGAAGGTGGAAAAGCCTAAAGGATATGCTGGTGAAGAACCATTACGTACCTAGGGTGGTATCTCGCTTTGAGAAAGGGAGTCCCAAATTTGGTTGTTTTCCTTTTGTCTGCCCAGAGATGTTGTCAGCTTGGGATGGACCTAAACAGTATAAAATAAAAAGTTACAAATCATGCAGTAAAAGTCACGTTATCTATTATGCAGTATGTGACTGTAGCCTAATTTATATTGGGTTACATCAAGGGAAAAACGCATCCGCACGAGGGAACATGTTAGGGAATAATTGCAGTGTGTGATGTTGTGGATCTTGATTCCCTGAGGATGATCCAGAGACATTACAAGCTGCGCCATGACTGTGGTCCCACAGGATTGAAAATTTGTGGTATTGAAAAGGTCTATTTAGAATCTAGGGGTGTATATATATATATATATATATATATATATATATATACACATATTACTATATGAATTTTGTCTCTGCATGATATAGGGACATTAGAAAATCTTTTAAGGACTATACATGGTCATATTCTTTAGGCTAACGCTGATTCTCCTTATCTTTGGATGATTTTCTTACCACCCTGGTCGTGCCCTTTCACTTGCCAGTAGTAGGTGGCAGTAGTAATATGGTCTCGTTGGATGCGCATGTGCGTGGCTGCCTCAGCATGAGTCCCCGCCGAGGGAGCTTCCTTAGAAGGATGCATGGGTTAACTGCTTCCCCTGGAATGACCGGATGAGGCGGACTCTATGTGCGGCGTCCCACCCCCTGCACGCGCCCAAACAGCGACGATCTCGCCCAAGACACCACATATAAAAACATGCACATTACACTTTGTGTGTCAGGGCTACTCAAAACATCCAGTTATAAGTGCACTTTATAGGTGAGTCCGGATCACGATGATTCATGGCTGTTAGCTCTATCGATAATAGTAATGGTAGCCTTTGAGGCTTAGGCTGCGTTACATGGGTGATATTAGATTTTTGTGTTGTTATAGCGCCACCAGGTGGCCATCTGTATTAGTACATGCAGTGGTACCTGCAATGTATTTCAATGACCCCGATCCTGCTGTACCGGAAGTCGCCGGATCCTGATAGACAGAATCCTGTTTTTTGTACTGAGCATGCCCAGAAAGCAGCTTGGCATGGTCAATACAGAAATCTCCCTCTCTCTCAGACAGAAGACCAGGATCGTGAAGGGGTGAGAGGGAGTAATAAAGATGGAGTCCCTAAGTGTGTCTGTGTATTTATTTCTAATAAAGTGTCTGTGTATTTTTTTCTAATAAAGTATTTTTTCTGTGTGATGTCTTTTTTTTAACCCTTTATTGGAGATTCTTAATGGCCGGGTCAAACTTGGTCTGACATTAGCAATCTCAGGCTTTATACCAGCAGGTAAAACAAAGCTGGTATTAACCCCTTATTACCCAACGTGCCACCCGGCACCATGGCCGCTGGGAGAGATGTTGGACACAACGCCAGATAGCGCTTTTAAGAAAGCGCCATATTCTGGGGTGACTGTTGACTGCAATTCGCAGCGGGGGGGCCAAGAAAGCTTGGGCCACCCTGCACTGCATATTCCCATCCCCAGCTGCCTACTTGTACCTGGCTCATCACAATAATTGGGCGAAGCCCATGTCGTTTTTTTTAATTATTTCATGAAATTCATGAAATAATTAAAAAAGGGCTTCCCTGTATTTTTGGTTCCCAACCGGGTACAAATAGGCAGCTGGGGGTTGGGGGCAGCGCGTACCTGCTTGCTGTACCTGGCTAGCATACAAAAACAGGGTGAAGCTGTCTTTTTTTTTTTAGTTTTTGGGCAAAAAACGTTAAAAAAAGGGTTTCCCTGGATTTTCCATTGCCAGTGAAGGTCATATAAGCAGTGGGGGTTAGCAGCCAGTAGCTGCTTGGGTTACCTTAGCAATAGAAAATGCAGCGGCAGTCCACACATTTTATTTTTTTACCCCCTAACCCTAGAGTTAGGGTTATGTGTTTGGGGTTTTTGTTTATTTTTTAATGAATTTAAAAAAAAAAATACTCATGGGCTACCGAGAACCCGAGCATTTTAGTGCTCACTCATCCCTACTTCTAACCATACAGCCAGCAGATCAAGTAATCTGATCAGCTGACTCCAGTGTTGGCCGATTACTTGTTCTGGGTCCCCCTGCATCCATCGCAGCGTGTGCTGCCTGTGAGGTCAGCTGAATTCGTCCGACACTGGGGTCAGCTGATCTGAACTCTGTTGAACTCCAGCCCGCACACTCTGCGATGGATGCAGGGGGACACAGAACAAGTAATCGGCCGACACTGGAGTCAGCTGATCTGAACTCAGCTGAACTCATGACCACACAGCCTGAACATGGTCACACGTGATCGGCAGCAGGCAGTGATTGCTGTTAACCTGCATCCATCACAGCGTGGGCGGGCTGTGAGATCAGGAGTTCAGCTTATTCCCGATCAGCTGACTCCAGTGCAAGCCGATAAATTCTGTGTTCCCCTTCATCCATCACAAGTAGAAGTAGAAGCATACAATAAAATAACAATAAAATAACAATTGCGGTTGCATGCGTTGCACATTCAATCCACAGGATCCGGTCATATGCGGTTTGCATCCTGTCAAATGTGAAAGTAGCCTTACAGCTGGAGCAGGAAGAAGAAAGACAAGATGGCAGACTTACTTTGGGAGCTTACAGGAAGAAATCGCACAGACCAATTTTTGGGGCTCCACTCAAGGGGATCTGGGGCTGAGAAAAAAAGGAGACCGTCAGCTGATGATGAAATAGCTAGCAAAGTTATTGATCATTATCTCAAACCCATTGCCTCCTCTCTCTAGTCCGGCATTTCCTCTCTGCGGCGATCGCCATCCTCCTTTTTCTGAGGCCCATGTGCATGACGCGTCCTACATCATGCTCACTAGCTGGCATTGAGGTCCTGCGCAGGCGCACTTTGATCTGCCCTGCTCAAAGCAGATCCATGTATTGTAGTGCATATGCGTAAGAGATCTTTAACCCCTTAACGATCTGGTGGCTATCATGATAGCCAGGGGCGGACTGGGCTGTCTGGGGCCCACCAGGAGAAATGACTCTAGGGGCCCACCCTACAGCTAAATATAAACACCCATTAGTGTTATTGCCATTATTGTGTTGCTTTGACTGTATACACAAACGGCTCCTGCACATCTATATTGTGCACCATAACTGGGATGTACAATTATAGTAGTTTGCAGTAATGGGGTCTTTAGTGAAAACAAGTTATCACCGATCCACAGGGTAGGTTGGTGATAACTTATTGATCGGTGGAACCAGACCAGTGGAAACCGCACCGATAGGAAGATTGGGGAACTTTTTGCAGCAGCAGGTGGAGTGTGTGACCGCAGCTCCATTCATCCTCTGTGGGGTGGGATGTGTGACCGCAGTTCCACTCATCCTCTGTGGGGTGGGGTGTGTGACAGCAGCTCCATTCATCCTCTGTGGGGTGGGATGTGTGACCGCAGTTCCATTCATCCTCTGTGGGGTGGGGTGTGTGACCGCAGCTCCATTCATCCTCTGTGGGGTGGGATGTGTGACCGCAGCTCCATTCATCCTCTGTGGAGCAGCCAGATAATAACAAGCGCAGCGCTCGCAGCCACTGAGGGAATGAATGGATCAGGGGTCGAGTCGGACACGAGCTCCAGTGTAATGGGGGATAAAAGTTGCACGATCGGTGCAGGTCCCAGCAATCGGTCCACACAGATGAATAAGTTATCACTTATCTTTAGGCTACGTTCACACACTTTTTCTCTGATTTTACTGCTCCTGGTTTTGGCTTCAAATACTGAGGTAAAAAAACTCACTGAATACTCAGTGTGTGCACGTGGCCTTAGTAAAGGTGATTACTTGTTTTCACTGGAGAATCTCTGTAAGTGCATATTTACTGCAGTGTAATAGTCACAGGACAGGGCAGGACAGGGAGGGGAGGGGTTAAATGTTTAAGTATTTAATTTCTACTGGAAAAAATCTCCCCCTTATAGAGAGAAAAAGTAACCTCCATACACAACACAATCCACTATACCAAAATCAATAATACCATATACAAGGGGGAAATACCGCCACACCGCGACCAGACAACATATTACCACCACATAGTGACCAAATACAACCACATACAAGGGATAAATACCACCACACAGTGATCAGACAACATATTACCACCAAACAGTGACCAAATACAGCCACATACAAGGGAGAAATACCACCACACCGTGACCAGACCACATATTACCACCAAACAGTGAACAAATACAGCCACATACAAGGGAGAAATACCACCACACCGTGACCAGACCACATAGTGACCGAATACAACCACATACAAGGGAGAAATACCGTGACTGACTTACCAGTGACGTCTCTAGCTGACTTTATTCATCTTCGCTTTTTCTCTTCATCCGGCGCTGACCGTCATCACTTCTTCCTGCCAAGACGCGACTCTGCAGAAAATAACAGTCACCTATAGCCGATCACTCCCAGAGTACATTCCTCACTATTTCCCCAATTTCTACACCACGTCAGACTCTTGTTCCCCCATTGGAGACAGTATCCTCAAAATGAACTTATATTTCATCAGTAATAATGTCCCCTAATTTGCCCCTACAGTAATTATGCCCCACGTGCCACCATAAACTAATAATGTATGTCCCTCATTCTGGCCCCATATAGTAATTATGTCCCTCATCCTGGCCCCATATAGTAATTATGTCCCTCATCCTGGCCCCTTTTATTTAATAATGTCTGGGGAAACAAGTGGAATCAGAAGGGGTTGTTAATTGCTTCCTGCACAAAATATCACCCCACAATCCTGCTCTCCAGAATAGCCCCACAAAGTGCCCCTTTCCAAAATGTCCCCCCAAAAATTGCCCTTTCTATAATATCTCTCCCAACTACATCCCTGTATAAATCCCCCCCTCCTCATTATACTATGCTGCCTTCCAAAATCTTTGATGCCTCATAATGTCCCCCATTGCCCTATAATGTTCCAATTTCTTTCACAACGTCCCCCACTGACCTATAATGCCCCAATTTGCTTCATAATGGCCCCCATTACCCTATAATGTCCTTCCACTGCCCTATAATGTCCCCCGCTGCCCTATTATGTCCCCCGCTGCCCTATGATGTCCCCCGCTGCCCTATGATGTCACCCACTGCCCTATCATGTCCCCCACTGCCCTATCATGTCCCCCACTGCCCTATCATGTCCCCCACTGCCCTATCATGTCCCCCACTGCCCTATCATGTCCCCCACTGCCCTATCATGTCCCCCACTGCCCTATCATGTCCCCCACTGCCCTATCATGTCCCCCACTGCCCTATTATGTCCCCCACTGCCCTATTATGTCCCCCACTGCCCTATAATGTCCCCCACTGCCTATAATGTCCCCCACTGCCCTATAATGTCACCCACTGCCCTATAATGTCCCCCACTGCCCTATAAAGTCCCCCACTGCCCTATTGTGTCCCCCACTGCCCTATTGTGTCCCCCACTGCCCTATTATGTCCCCCACTGCCCTATTATGTCCCCCACTGCCCTATAATGTCCCCCACTGTCCTATAATGTCCCCACTGCCCTATTATGTCCCCCACTGCCCTATTATGTCCCCCACTGCCCCATAATATGCTTCATAAAGTCCCCCACCGCTTCTTAATGCCACTTGTAAAATAACACTGCTCCTCCCCCACCCGCAGCCCCTCATATAAAAGTACATCTTCGGCTCCTCTGGAGCGCTTACCTGTGCCTGCGCGTCCTCCTCTTCATCCCTGCAGCTGCGGCCTCGGTGATGATGATGTCGGTGCAGGACTGAGGCGCGCTCCTCTGCAGCCCTGGCGATGACGGTACGTTGCGGGGCTGAGCAGAGCTGCTCTCCCTCCTGTCACCGGCCGCACTGTACAAATGTATTGCGCGCCTGAAAGACGCGCATACATCTGAATACCGACGCGGTCGGTGCAGGCCTGGGGACTCCCGCAGTGCACCGCTAGGACCTTTGGTGAGTCACATGACACATGTGATGTCACTAAAGGTCCTGCAACTGCGAAAACTTCAGTGATCATACAGAACTTGTACGATCACTGAAGTTTACGATTGAAAGGCTGGGTGCCGGGGCCCACTCAGGCCTGTGCATGGGCGTACCCAGGATCAAAACTGGGGGGGGGGGGGCAAGCCATGGTCGTTCACACTGTAAAATATTAGAACGGAAAAGGTGAATGAAACGAAAATTTTGAGAATTAAATGTAACTATAGCTCGATTAATGACTCCGCGCCCCTCTCCACACACACACACACACACACACACACACAATACAATACATCCCCCCATCACCCACTACATACACACACCCAAATACCATGTACCCCCCATTACCATCTCCCCACGCACACAATACAATTCACCCCCCATCACCCCCTACGCACACACAATGCACCCCCGATCACCCCCTACACACACACACACTACAATGCACCCCCATTACCCTCACACACACACACACACACAATACACGCTCCATTACCCCCCACACACACACACAATACATCCCCCCCTTCACCCGCTACACACACAAATACAATGCACCCCCCATCACCCCCTACACACACACACCCACAATACAATGCACCCCCACTACTCCCCACACACACACACACAATGCACCCCCATTACTCCCTACACACACACACACACACACACAATGCACCGTCCATAAGCCCCTACACACATACAATGCACCCCCCATCACCCCCTACACACACCCACCCACAATACAATGCACACCCACTACTCCCTACACACACAATGCATCCCCATTACTCCCTACACACACACACACACATAATGCACCGTCCATCAGCCCCTACACACACACACAATGCACCCCGCATTACCCCCTACACACACACAAACACACACACAATGCACCCCCCCATCACCCCCTACACACACACACACACATACACACACACAATGCACCCCTCCATCACCCCCTACACACACACACACAATGCACCCCCCAATCACCCCCTACATACACACACACACACACACAAAACAATGCATGACCCCCTACACACACACAATACAATGCATGACCCCTTACACACACACACACACACACAATACATCCCCCCATCACCCACTACACACACACACACACACACAATACCATGCACCCCCCATTACCATCTCCCAACGCACACAATACAATGCACCTCCCCATCACCCCCTCCAACACACACACACACACACAATGCACCCCCATAACCCCCCACACACACAATGCACCCCTCCATCACCCCCTACATACACACACGCACACACACAATACAATGCATCCCCATCACACCCTACACACACAATACAATGCATCCCCCATCACACCCTACACACACAATACAATGCATCCCCATCACACGCTACAAACACACACACACACAATGCACCCCCCATCACCCTACACACACACACACACACACAATGCATCACCCCCTACACACACACACAATACAATGCACCCCCCATCACCCCCTACACACACACACACAATGCAGCCCCCCATCACTCCCTACACACACACAATACAGTGCACCCTCCATTACCCCTCCCCAGACATAATAAATTGCACCCCACATCACCACTCCCTGCAGACACAAATTACACTACCCCATCACTACACACTCCTGCCTCCCCCCCTCCCTCGTAATACAGTACTCCTCCTCTGCCTGTCACAAAGCTGTGTCTCCTTCACAAATGTTCCCCGTTATGTGTTCTCAGCCCCTCCCCACACATCTCCATTAATTACACCTGTCTCTTCGGCTCCTCCATGGAGCGCTCGCTTCCTGATGAATCCAGTGTGGCGCCCGCAGCACTGTGATGACGTCGGCAATGTGCTGATCTCTTCACGTTGCTACACGTCGGGGGCGGGGCCCAGTCCCGGCGCGCTGTTCAAATGTATTTACATCTGAAAGACGCAAATACATTTCAATAGGAAGAAGCTGCGGTCACCGGCACCGGCGCGTTCCTCATCAGTGTGTGCATGTTGGGCACACAGCAGGGCCGGAACAGCACAGCGCGCTGCCTCCTGCTAGTGTGCCCGGCATGCACACACTGATAGATACAGGCAGGTGACTGGTAAGAAGAAGAGCCCCCCCGCACATACCCCCGGGGCCCCTCCTCGCTCCCCGGGGCCCCCGCACCCCCCCCCGGCCCCCACACACGCCCCTGCACACCCCCCCCGGGGCCCCTGCTTGCCCCCCTGGGCCCCCGCACCTCCCCCTCCCCCCGGGCCCCCACCTTCTATACTCACGCACTCCTGCAGCTGCCAGCACCTGCACAGGAAGGAAGCAGTCAACCCTCTGAGACTGCCTCCTCCTGCAGTGTCGCTGCGCAGATGAGTCAGAGCCACGCGGCACTGACAGTGACAGCAGGCAGAGCAGGGAGATCGCTCTCCCTGCTTGCCGCTGCAGAGGAAATGGGATTGTCACTAATCATATCAGCAATGTGCCAATATGATTAGTGAAATTACCGGCGGGGGGGGGGCCCTCTCACACATATCCATAGGGGCCCAGGGGGGTAGGGGGGCGGGACCTAGGGGGCGTGACCATCAATAGCAGGGGCCCACCGGGGGTTCTTCCGACCTCCTGGTGGGCCAGTCCGCCCCTGATGATAGCACAGGGTCATGTGATGACTCCTGTAGCTCACATGACTCAGGTCCTGTAAGAAAAAGCCAAATACTGGCTGTTACAAGAGATGATAATTTCTCCCAGTCTAAATGGTGCTGCTCTGATCGGGATAAATAAATGACTGATCAGACAGCTGATCCTAATAGCCCCCTAGGGGTACTAGTCAAATTTAAAAAAACATTTAAGAAAAAGTTTTGAAAAAGTAAAAAAAAAAGTGAAAACACCTAAAAGTTCAAATCACCCCTCTTTTGCCCCACTGAAAAATAAAGGGTTAAAAAAAATATATTCACACATTTGGTATCGCTGTCTTCAGAAATGCCCGATCTATCAAAATATAAAATCATTTGTTCTGATTGATAAACGGCGTAGCAGCAAAAAAATTCCAAATGCCAAAATTACGCTTTTTGGTTGCCACAAATTTTAAGCAAAATGCAATAACAGGCAATGAAAACATAGCATCTGCGCAAAAATGATACTGTTAAAAACGTCAGCTCGAGATACAAAAAAAAGCCATCACTGAGCCATAGATTTAAAAAAATGAGAACGCTTTGGGTCTCAGAAAATGGCGCAAAACGTCCGTCACTTTTTTCGGACAAACTTCTGATTATTTTTTTTTTTAACCCCTTAGATAAAAGTAAACCTATTCATGTTTGGTGTCTACAAACTTACAGTAACCTCAGGCATCACAGCAGCACATCAGTTTTACCATATAGTAAACACAGTGAATAAAATGTCTCAAAAACAATAGAGCAATCACACTTGTTTTTTTCAATTTCTCCACATTTGGAATTTTTTTGCCATTTTACGTACACTGCATGGTAAAATTATGGTTTCATTTAAAATTACAGCTCATTGTGCAAAAAATAAGCCCTCACATGACCATATTGACTGAAAAATAAAAAAAGTTGCGTCTGTCAGAAGAATGGCAAACCTCCCCCCCCAAATACCGGAAAGTGTAAAGTCGGCCGATCGTGAAGGGGTTAACCTTTCCTCGCGCCTGCACATTACAGTACTTTGATCTGCCCTCAGCAGCGCAGATGAATACACCTGCGCAGGACCGCAATGTCGGCTCGTGTGGATGACGTAGACACATAATCCACACCGGACTAGGAAGAAGGAGGCCGAAGATAGCAGCAGAGAGGATGAGTAAGACCTGAAAGAGGAGGCACCGCACTGGAGAGCTGCGACACCCATTGGACTGGACCCACCCTAGGTGAGTATTATAAAAGTACTTTTTCCGTTTTACAGAGCGGCCTAGGCTCTTATATACAGTATTTTGGAATGCTGTATATAAGAACTCAGTGGTATTGGACACAGCTTGTAGTCCCCAAATCTGGTGACAGATTCCCATTAAAAAATCGGAAGGAACACAAACTTACACAATAAATCACCAACATATTTGTGCTTCTAAGGGCGTGATTTATTACGCCCAGTATCCATGCCAGAAAATCTACATAGGAATGACCACAAGAGACTTAACCTCTTACAGACATCGGACGTACTGGGTACATCGTAGATAATGGCGGTGTAATCATCGTCGGCTGCTGCAGTAAACCGGCACCGATTTCCGCACATATATGCTGATCTGAACAGCAGACATGTGTAGCTTACAAGCAAGGGTGGATCCACGATTCACCCATGCCTTTTAATCCCTTAGACCGCGCTGTCAAATACTGACAGCGCAATATAAATGGCCATGGCAGGGAAATTTCCTTTCCTCGACGCCATCGGAGTCCCCGTGACGCGATCACGGGAAGCCGATGGTTGCCATGGTAGCACAGGATTATGTCATGACTCATGTCGCTATCATGACTCACATCCTGTTACAGCCGGCTGGTTGTAACAGGACAGCAGCATTTCAGCTGAAAACCCTACCAAAACATTTCCAATTGTACCATAAATCTGACTCAAGCAAATTAATTATAAAGGCCATAGATCAGAGGTTAGAGGTGGTAACCTATTTAAGGCCCTTGCGCAACTTGAGTCACTGGATTTATAGATTGGACACAAGGACTCCTATTGGGCTCAATGAGAGCTTTGGCTGCTTTCTTTAATTGGGTATTTTTATGTGGTGTGAGAATGGGACTGTTTGTGTTAAAACTATTTTTAATAGTTTTTTTATCCATAATTTAGAGGTGCTAAATTGATGCTAAAACCATACCTGTGGTGGTCTGCAAATTTTGAGGTACTTCACTCGACCCGCTCAGTAACTTAGATGTTGATTTTGATTGGGTCTTTTCCCTGAATGAAGTGCCTATGAGAAAATAAGAAAAAAGATTATTATCTAAGAAAAGTGGAGAAAAACATTGTACAACAATTTAATTATAGTTTGGATACAACTAATATTTAATACATTTACTCAATAATTTAGTTTCTTGCATTTCTTGATTTTGCTTGCCTAATGGCATGTCATTTTTAATTTTGAATATCATATTTCTGTTTACACAACTACATAAACACCATGCACTTTTTTGTTTGTCTATTGATTAGTGATGGACAGACCCGGACTGTAAAATTTAGGATCCGAGCGATTTTAAAAATACCCGAGTACCGGACCCGGGCCTGGAGTTCTCAGGGAACTCCGGATCATGATCCGGAACCTTTGGAAATAAAAAATAAAGGAAAATTAAATAAAATAAGATTAAAGCAGGCGCGTTATAACAATAGCAGCCCACAGCCACCCAGGATTGTCACATCCATTATATGTGACAATCCTGGCACTTTACCCGGCTCTTCCCGATTGCACTGGTGCGGTGGCAATCAGGCTAATAAGGGGTTAATAACAGCTCACAGCTGCCACTAAGCTCTAGATTAGTAATGGCAGGGTCTATGAAAACCCTACCCCCATCACTAATCTGGAAGTGAAAAGAAATAAACACAAACACAAAATAAGATAAAAACAATACCCTATTTCACTCCTTTATTAACCCCAAAAACACGCAGGTCTGTGGAAATCCACACGAGGGCCCATGACTATTCCAATTGGCTTTCTACACCGCCATCGGAGGCCCCGTAACGCTATCATAGGAAGCCGATGGTTGCCATGGTAGCACAGGGTTATGTGATGACTCCTGTCGCTATCAAGACTCACATCCTGTTACAGCCGGCTGGCTTTAACAGGACAGGAGCATTTCAGCTGATCAGAGCTCTGCCGCTCTGATCAGCAGAAATGAACAAGCGATCAGACGGCTAATCCTTACCCCTAGAGAGACTATTAAAATTAAAAAAAGTAAAAAAATAAGTTTTATAGAATTAAAAAAACAATTAAAAGTTTAAATCATTCTCCATTCGCCCCACTAAAAATCAAAGGGTTAAAAAAATAAAAAATATACACTCATTTGGTATCGCAGAGTTCAGAAATGCCCAGTCTATCAAAATATAAAATGAATCAATTAGATCGGTAGATGGCGTAGCCGTAAAAAAACAATTCCAACCGGCAAAGTTACGTTTTTTGGTCTACGCAAATTTTGAGCAAACTGCAATACCAGGGAGTCAAAACGTAGCATCTGCGCAAAAATGGTACAGCTAAAAATGCAAACAAATAAGCCATCAGTGAGCCCCATATCCCGAAAAATGAGAACACTACAAGTAGCAGAAAATGCCGCAAAAAGTGATCCAATTTTTTGGACAAACCTTTTTTTAACCCCTTAGATAAAAGTAAACCTAAACATATTTGGTATCAACAAACTCATACCAACCTGAAGTATCACACCCACCCATCAGTTTTACCATACACAGCCCACAGCCACTCAGGATTGTCACATCCATTAGATGTGACAATCCTGGCACTTTACCCGATTCTTCCCGATTCCCCTGGTGCGGTGGCAATGAGGCTAATAAGGGGTTAATAACAGCTCACAGGTCTATGAAAACCCTACCCCCATTACTAATCTGTAAGTGAAAATAAATAAACACAAAATAAGATAAAAACAACACCCTCTTTCACTCCTTTATTAACCCTAAAAACACCCAGGTCTGATGAAATCCACACAAGGTCCCATAATGATTGCAGCTCTGCTACATCTGAAGTGACAGCGCGTGGGCATAGAATATGACCACCCGCTGTGATCTTAAGGCAGAGAATGAGTCGCAGCGATGTGTGGTGACGTAACTTAGGTTATTTGCGGTCACAGCTGGAGCTGCCCATTGTCATCCACCTATGATCGCAGGTAACCTGACCTCAGGTGACCTCATTGAACTGAGTGACCACTACTATCCATAAAAGTGGCGAAATACTTTAGCAAAATTACTCCCAGAAATAAAATGTGAGTCAGAAATAGATTCAGGCATCTTCCGCATGCTGTTGCCATTCAGTTTCAACAATTTTCCATCCATTGCAATATTTTTACAGCTCTCGCAGGCCTATTTCCAACGTCCTCTGGAAAATTATTCGAGTTTCCCATTGACTTGGGACTCAGAAGGAAAAATGTATGTAACAAAATTAAAACATTGTCGTCCATTTGGCTTATCCCTAATCTATTAATTTTACATCTAGGTGGTAAGATAGATGACATCTTCATTATCTGGAGAAGTACCGGTCCTGAACTGCAGAGGTTCATGACTTGGTTGAACAATAACCCATATAACATCAAACTAACCTATAAGGCAGATCGGGAGGCAATTGATTTTCTGGACTATAATATAAAAATGGGGTACCAGACAGAAAAGGGTTCTCCACGGGTACAATTATTATCAACAAGTAAGAGGGAAGAATCTTTTCCCTCACAGATACATTTCATCTCCAAGTTAACAGTCAGAGGGGGGCGATCAGGCAGATCTTGAACAAACACTGGTCGTTACTGAAGACCGACCAGAGTTTGAACGACGTTTTACTCATCGCCCACTCTTACCTGTTAGAAGGGGGAAAAGCCTAAAGGATATGCTGGTGAAGAACCATTACGTACCTAGGGTGGTATCTCGCTTTGAGAAAGGGAGTCCCAAATTTGGTTGTTTTCCTTTTGTCTGCCCAGAGATGTTGTCAGCTTGGGATGGACCTAAAGAGTATAAAATAAAAAGTTACAAATCATGCAGTAAAAGTCACGTTATCTATTATGCAGTATGTTGCTGTAGCCTAATTTATATTGGGTTAACATCAAGGGAACAACGCCTCCGCACGAGGGAACATGTTAGGGACATAATTGCGGTGTGTGATGTTGTGGATCTTGATTCCCTGAGGATGATCCAGAGACATTTCCAGCTGCGCCATGACTGTGGTCCCACAGGATTGAAAATTTGTGGTATCGCAAGGTCCATTTAGAATCTAGGGGTATATATATATATATATATATACACACATATTACTATATGAATTTTGTCTCTGCATGATATAGGGACATTAGAAAATCTTTTAAGGACTATACATGGTCATATTCTTTAGGCTAAGGCTGATTCTCCTTATGTTTGGATGATTTTCTTACCACCCTGGTCGTGCCCTTTCACTTGCCAGTAGTAGATATGGTCTCGTTGGGTGCGCATGTGCGGGGCTGCCTCAGCATGAGTCCCCGCCAAGGGAGCTTCCTTAGAAGGATGCATGGGTTAACTGACGTTAGTGGAAGTATTCTTCCAATCCACACTTCCCCTGGAATGACCGGCTGAGGCGGACTCTATGTGCGGCGTCCCACCCCCTGCACGCGCCCAAACAGCGACGATCTCGCCCAAGATAACACATATAAAAACATGCACATTACACTTTCCTCAAGCGAGGAAGCCTGAGAAACGCGTGTCAGGGCTACTCAAAACATCCAGTTATAAGTGCACTTTATAGGTGAGTCCGGATCACGATGATTCATGGCTGTTAGCTCTATCGGTAATAGTAATGGTAGCCTTTGAGGCTTAGGCTGCGTTACATGGGTGATATTAGATTTTTGTGTTATTATAGCGCTACCCGGTGGCTATCTGTATTAGTACATGCAGTGGTACCTGCAATGTATTTCAATGACCCCGATCCTGCTGTACCGGAAGTCGCCGGATCCTGATAGACAGAATCCTGTTTTTTGTACTGAGCATGCCCAGAAAGCAACTTGGCATGGTCAATACAGAAATCTCCCTCTCTCTCAGACAGAAGACCAGGATCGTGAAGGGGTGAGAGGGAGTAATAAAGATGGAGTCCCTAAGTGTGTCTGTGTATTTATTTCTAATAAAGTGTCTGTGTATTTATTTCTAATAAAGTATTTTTTCTGTGTGATGTCTTTTTTTTTAACCCTTTATTGGATATTCTTAATGGCCGGGTCAAACTTGGCCTGACATTAGCAATCTCAGGCTTTATACCAGCAGGTAAAACAAAGCTGGTATTAACCCCTTATTACCCAAGGGCCAGGGCCGCAGGGAAAAATGTTGGATACAACGCCAGAAGATAGCGCTTTTAAGAAAGCGCCATTTTCGGGAGCGACTGTAGACTGCGATTCGCAGCGGGGGGGCCAAGAAAGCTTGGGCCACCCTGCACTGCGTATTCCCATCCCCAGCTGCCTAGTTGTACCTGACTCGTCACAAAAATTGGGCGAAGCCCATGCCGTTTTGTTTTTTTTTTAATTATTTCATGAAATTCATGAAATAATTAAAAAAGGGCTTTCCTGTATTTTTGGTTCCCAACCGGGTACAAATAGGCAGCTGGGGGTTGTGAAGGTCATATGAGCAGTGGGGGTTAGCAGCCAGTAGCTGCTTGGGTTACCTTAGCAATAGAAAATGCAGCGGGAGTCCACACATTTTATTTTTTTTACCCCCTAACCCTAGAGTTAGGGTTATGTGTTTGGGGTTTTTGTTTATTTTTTAATGAATTTAAAAAAAAAAAATACTCATGGGCTACCGAGAACCCGAGCATTTTAGTGCTCACTCATCCCTACTTCTAACCATACAGCCAGCAGATCAAGAAATCTGATCAGCTGACTCCAGTGTTAGCCGATTACTTGTTCTGTGTCCCCCTGCATCCATCGCAGCATGTGCTGCCTGTGAGGTCAGCTGAATTCGGCCGACACTGGAGTCAGCTGATCTGAACTCTGTTGAACTCCAGCCCGCACACTCTGCGATGGATGCAGGGGGACACAGAACAAGCAATCGGCCAACACTGGAGTCAGCTGATCTGAATTCAGCTGAACTCATGACCACACAGCCCGAACATGGTCACACGTGATCGGCAGCAGGCAGTGATTGCTGTTAACCTGCATCCATCACAGCGTGTGTGGGCTGTGAGATTAGGAGTTGAGCTTATTCCCGATCAGCTGACTCCAGTGCCAGCCGATAAATTCTGTGTTCCCCTTCATCCATCACAAGTAGAAATAGAAGCATACAATAAAATAACAATTGCGGTTGCATGCGTTGCACATTCAATCCACAGGATCCGGTCATATGCGGTTTGCATCCTGTCAAATGTGAAAGTAGCCTTACAGCTGGAGCAGGAAGAAGAAAGACAAGATGGCAGACTTACTTTGGGAGCTTACAGGAAGAAATCGCACAGACCAATTTTTGGGGCTCCACTCTAGGGGATCTGGGGCTGAGAAAAAAAGGAGACCGTCAGCTGATGATGAAATAGCTAGCAAAGTTATTGATCATTATCTCAAACCCATTGCCTCCTCTCTCTAGTCCGGCATTTCCTCTCTGTGGCGATCGCCATCCACCTTCTTCTGAGGCCCATCTGCATGACGCGTCCTACATCATGCTCACTAGCTGGCATTGAGGTCCTGCGCAGGCGCACTTTGATCTGCCATGCTCAAAGCAGATCCATGTAACATATCATGTGCATATGCGTAAGAGATCTTTAACCCCTTAACGATCTGGTGGCTATCATGATAGCACAGGGTCATGTGATGACTCCTGTAGCTCACATGACTCAGGTCCTGTAAGAAAAAGCCAAATACTGGCTGTTACAAGAGATGATAATTTCTCGCGATCTAAATGGTGCTGCTCTGATCGGGATAAATAAATGAGTGATCAGACAGCTGATCCTTATAGCCCTCTAGGGGTACTAGTCAAATTTAAACAAAAATTTAAGAAAAAGTTTTGAAAAAGTAAAAAAAAAAGTAAAAACACCTAAAAGTTCAAATCACCCCTCTTTTGCCCCCACTAAAAAATAAAGGGTTAAAAGAAGGGAATTTTGTTACTTACCGTAAATTCCTTTTCTTCTAGCTCCTATTGGGAGACCCAGACGATTGGGGTGTATAGCTACTGCCTCCGGAGGCCACACAAAGCATTACACTAAAAAGTGTAAGGCCCCTCCCCTTCTGGCTATACACCCCCCGTGGGATCACGGGATGCTCAGTTTTAGTGCTAAAGCAAGAAGGAGGAAAGCCAATAACTGGTTTAAACAAATTCACTCCGAAGTAACATCGGAGAACTGAAAACCGTTCAACATGAACAACATGTGTATCCAAAAAAACCCAAAAATCCCGAAGGACAACAGGGCGGGTGCTGGGTCTCCCAATAGGAGCTAGAAGAAAAGGAATTTACGGTAAGTAACAAAATTCCCTTCTTCTTCGGCGCTCCATTGGGAGACCCAGACGATTGGGACGTCCAAAAGCAGTCCCTGGGTGGGTAAAGAAATACCTCGCGTTAGAGCTGCAAGACAGCCCTCCCCTATGGGAAGGCAACTGCCGCCTGCAGGACTCTTCTACCTAGGCTGGCGTCCGCCGAAGCATAGGTATGCACCTGATAATGTTTGGTGAAAGTGTGCAGACTCGACCAGGTAGCTGCCTGGCACACCTGTTGAGCCGTAGCCTGGTGTCGTAATGCCCAGGACGCACCCACGGCTCTGGTTGAGTGGGCCTTTAGCCCTGAAGGAACCGGAAGCCCAGCAGAACGGTAGGCTTCAAGAATTGGTTCTTTGATCCATCGAGCCAGGGTGGCTTTGGAAGCCTGCGACCCTTTGCGCTTACCAGCGACAAGGACAAAGAGTGCATCGGAGCGGCGCAGGGGCGCCGTGCGGGAAATGTAGATTCTGAGTGCTCTCACCAGATCTAACAAATGTAAATCCTTCTCATATCGATGAACTGCATGAGGACAAAAGGAAGGCAAGGAGATATCCTGATTTAGATGAAAAGAGGATACCACCTTAGGGAGAAACTCCTGAATGGGGCGCAGCACTACCTTGTCCTGGTGGAAGACCAGGAAAGGAGCCTTGGATGACAGCGCTGCTAGCTCAGACACTCTCCGAAGAGATGTGATCGCTACCAGAAAAGCCACTTTCTGCGATAGTCGAGAAAGTGAAACATCCCTCAGAGGCTCGAAGGGCGGCTTCTGGAGGGCAACTAGTACCCTGTTCAGATCCCATGGATCTAACGGCCGCTTGTACGGGGGTACGATATGACAAACCCCCTGCAGGAACGTGCGCACCTTAGAAAGTCGTGCTAGACGCTTCTGAAAAAAGACGGATAGCGCCGAGACTTGCCCTTTAAGGGAGCCGAGCGACAAACCTTTTTCCAACCCAGATTGCAGGAAAGAAAGAAAAGTAGGCAATGCAAATGGCCAGGGAGACACTCCCTGAGCAGAGCACCAGGATAAGAATATCTTCCACGTTCTGTGGTAGATCTTAGCAGACGTGGGCTTCCTAGCCTGTCTCATGGTGGCAACGACCCCTTGGGATAATCCTGAAGACGCTAGGATCCAGGACTCAATGGCCACACAGTCAGGTTCAGGGCCGCAGAATTCCGATGGAAAAACGGCCCTTGGGACAGTAAGTCTGGTCGGTCTGGTAGTGCCCACGGTTGGCCGACCGTGAGATGCCACAGATCTGGGTACCACGACCTCCTCGGCCAGTCTGGAGCGACGAGTATGACGCGGCTGCAATCGGATCTGATCTTGCGTAGCACTCTGGGCAAGAGTGCCAGAGGTGGAAACACATAAGGGAGCCGGAACTGCGACCAATCTTGCACCAAGGCGTCTACCGCCAGAGCCCTTTGATCGCGAGACCGCGCCATGAAGGTCGGGACCTTGTTGTTGTGCCGAGACGCCATTAAGTCGACGTCCGGCACCCCCCAGCGGCAACAGATTTCCTGAAACACGTCCGGGTGAAGGGACCACTCCCCTGCGTCCATACCCTGGCGACTGAGGAAGTTTGCTTCCCAGTTTTCCACGCCCGGGATGTGAACCGCGGATATGGTGGATGCTCTGTCCTCCACCCACATCAGAATCCGCCGGACTTCCTGGAAGGCTTGCCGACTGCGTGTCCCTCCTTGGTGGTTGATGTATGCCACCGCTGTGGAGTTGTCCGACTGAATTCGGATCTGCTTTCCTTCCAGCCACTGTTGGAAGGCTAGTAGGGCCAGATACACTGCCCTGATTTCCAGAACATTGATCTGAAGGGTGGACTCCTGCTGAGTCCACGTACCCTGAGCCCTGTGGTGGAGAAAAACTGCTCCCCACCCTGACAGACTCGCGTCTGTCGTGACTACTGCCCAGGATGGGGGTAGGAAGGATCTTCCCTGTGATAATGAGGTGGGAAGAAGCCACCATTGCAGAGAGTCCTTGGCCGTCTGGGAAAGGGAGACTTCCCTGTCCAGGGATGTTGACTTTCCGTCCCATTGGCGGAGAATGTCCCACTGAAGTGGGCGCAGATGAAACTGCGCAAACGGGACTGCCTCCATTGCTGCCACCATCTTCCCTAGGAAGTGCATGAGGCGCCTTAAGGGGTGCGACTGACCTTGAAGGAGAGACTGCACCCCTGTCTGTAGTGACCGCTGCTTGTCCAGCGGAAGCTTCACTATCGCTGAGAGAGTATGAAACTCCATGCCAAGATACGTTAGTGATTGGGTCGGTGACAGATTGGACTTTGAAAAGTTGATGATCCACCCGAAAGTCTGGAGAGTCTCCAGCGCAACATTCAGGCTGAGTTGGCATGCCTCTTGAGAGGGTGCTTTTACAAGCAGATCGTCTAAGTAAGGAATCACCGAGTGTCCCTGAGAGTGCAAGATTGCTACCACTGCCGCCATGACCTTGGTGAAAACCCGTGGGGCTGTCGCCAGACCAAATGGCAGAGCTACGAATTGAAGATGGTCGTCTCCTATCACGAAACGTAGAAAGCGTTGGTGCTCTGTAGCAATCGGCACGTGGAGATAAGCATCTTTGATGTCTATCGATGCAAGGAAATCTCCTTGAGACATTGAGGCAATGACGGAGCGGAGGGATTCCATCCGGAACCGCCTGGCGTTCACATGCTTGTTGAGCAGTTTTAGGTCCAGAACAGGACGGAATGAGCCGTCCTTTTTTGGCACCACAAAGAGATTGGAGTAAAAACCTTGCCCTTGTTCCTGAAGAGGAACAGGGATCACCACTCCTTCTGCTCTTAGAGAGCCCACCGCCTGCAGAAGGGCATCTGCTCGGTCGGGATGTGGGGAAGTTCTGAAGAACCGAGGCGGAGGACGAGAACTGAACTCTATCCTGTACCCGTGAGACAAAATGTCTGTTACCCACCGGTCCTTGACCTGTGGCAGCCAAATGTCGCAAAAGCGGGAGAGCCTGCCACCGACCGAGGATGCGGAGAGAGGAGGCCGAAAGTCATGAGGCAGCCGGCTTGGAAGCGGTTCCTCCGGTTGCTTTCTTGGGGCGTGAGTGAGCCCGCCAGGCATCTGAGCTCCTTTGCTCCTTCTGAGTCCCTTTGGACGAGGAGAATTGGGGCTTGCCCGAGCCTCGAAAGGACCGAAACCTCGACTGCCACTTCCTCTGTTGAGGTTTGCTTGATCTGGGCTGGGGTAAGGAGGAGTCCTTACCCTTGGACTGTTTAATGATTTCAGCCAATTGCTCACCAAACAGTCTGTCTCCAGATAGTGGCAAGCTGGTTAAACATTTCTTGGAAGCAGAATCTGCTTTCCATTCCTTTAACCACAAGGCTCTGCGCAAAACCACAGAGTTGGCGGACGCCATTGAGGTACGGCTCGTAGAGTCCAGTACCGCATTGATAGCGTAGGTCGCAAACGCAGACATTTGCGTAGTTAAGGACGCCACTCGCGGCACTGCTGGACGTATGATAGAGTCCACCTGTGCCAGACCAGCTGAAATAGCTTGGAGTGCCCACACGGCCGCGAATGCTGGAGCAAACGACGCGCCGATAGCTTCATAGACAGATTTCAACCAAAGGTCCATCTGTCTGTCATTGGCATCTTTAAGTGAAGCCCCATCCTCCACTGCAACTATGGATCTAGCCGCAAGCCTGGATATTGGGGGATCCACCTTTGGACACTGGGTCCAGCGTTTGACCACGTCAGGGGGAAAGGGATAACGTGTATCCTTAAGACGTTTGGAGAAACGCTTGTCTGGATAAGCATGATGTTTCTGGACTGATTCTCTGAAGTCAGAGTGGTCCAGAAAAGTACTCAATTTACGCTTGGGATACCGGAAATGGAACTTCTCCTGCTGTGCAGCTGCCTCCTCTGCTGAAGGGGCTGGGGGAGAAATATCCAACAGTCTATTGATGGCCGCTATAAGGTCATTTACCATAGCGTCACCATCAGGGGTATCTAGATTGAGAGCGGTGTCAGGATTAGATTCCTGATCACCCACCTCTGCCTCCTCATACAGAGACTCTTCTCGCTGAGACCCTGACCAGTGTGATGACGTCGAGGGTCTTTCCCAGCGAGCCCGCTTAGGCTGCCTGGGACTCTCATCCGAGTCAGAGTCTTCAGCCTGTGATGCCTGGGACCCCCTTGAAGTACGGATTAGTTCCAACTGAGGGGGACCGGGGAGCATAGACACAGCCGTGTCCATGGTCTGAGTAACTGGCCTGGACTGCAAGGTCTCCAGGATTTTTGTCATAGTCACAGACATCTTATCAGCGAAAAATTGCAAATTCTGTCCCCGTCACCGGGGCAGGGTTCACAGGCGTCTCTGCCTGGGCCACTACTACCATAGACTCTGGCTGCCGAAGTGGCACAGGGATTGAACATTGCACACAATGGGGGTCATTGGAACCTGGCGGTAGATTAGCCCCACATGCGGCACAAGCAGTGCATACCGCCTGTGCCTTGGCACCCTTGCGTTTTGCGGATGACATGTTGTTGTCTCCTCAGAGCAATATAGGGTATAAGCCAAGAAGCGACTGTACAGTGCAATATAAATATATATGGTACAGGGAAAAAGTGCACCAAATAACACTGTGGCACTAGTGGGGCCAGCACTTATGTGCAGCTTACCGCCCGCATAAACGCGGGTGTGTGGTCGCCAGAGCCCCTTGTCTGAGTCCCCCAGAGCCTGTGTCCGTTCTCCAGCCAGACTGCATGCAGGAATGGCTGCCGGCGTCCTGTGGAGAGGGGCGGGCCCTGGGCGTGTTGAGACCAAGAGCGGGAAACTTGCGTCCCCACTGTGCCCAGTGAGAGGGCTGGAGTATGTAAATAAGACTCCAGCCCTCGGCGCTGATTATAGAACAGCGTCTCTCCCTTTCCCTGATTGACAGGGTGGGGGCGGGAACGAAGCAGAGCTAGGCCGCAAAAGCCGGGGACTAGATTTATGAGCGCTGCCGCCGTAAAAGCGCGGTCAGCGCGAGTCCCCGGCGCACTACAAGTCCCAGCCGCGCCGCCGCTCCCGGAGCGGCCGGCGCGGTAGTTCCCAACACATAAAATCACTCAGCTAAGCTGCAGTGACTCTAACCCGAGCGCGCAGCGCTACTGCTCCCGGCGCACTAGCACACCCAGCAAGTCTGGCGTGTGCGTGGCCTGTCTGTGCGGGGACACAGAGTACCTGAATGTTGCAGGGCCTTGTCCCTGACGGTACTCAGCTCCTCCAGCAGGGTCTCTGGGTCTGTGGATGGAGCCCGGCCTCAGAGTTTGGGGGCCGGTAAGATCCCACTTCCACAGAGCCCCTCAGGGGGATGGGGAAGGAAAGCAGCATGTGGGCTCCAGCCTCCGTACCCGCAATGGGTACCTCAACCTTAACAAACCGCAAGTGGGGTGAGAAGGGAGCATGCTGGGGACCCTATATGGGCCCTCTTTTCTTCCATCCGATATAGTCAGCAGCTACTGCTGACTAAACAGTGGAGCTATGCGTGGATGTCTGACCTCCTTCGCACAAAGCTTGAAAACTGAGCATCCCGTGATCCCACGGGGGGTGTATAGCCAGAAGGGGAGGGGCCTTACACTTTTTAGTGTAATGCTTTGTGTGGCCTCCGGAGGCAGTAGCTATACACCCCAATCGTCTGGGTCTCCCAATGGAGCGCCGAAGAAAAATATATTCACACATTTGGTATCGCTGTCTTCAGAAATGCCCGATCTATCAAAATATAAAATCATTTGTTCTGATTGGTAAACGGTGTAGCAGCAAAAAAATCCAAATGTCAAAATTACGCTTTTTGGTTGCCACAAATTTTAAGCAAAATGCAATAACAGGCAATGAAAACATAGCATCTGCGCAAAAATGATACTGTTAAAAACGTCAGCTCGAGATACAAAAAAAGCCATCACTGAACCATAGATTTAAAAAAATGAGAACGCTATGGGTCTCAGAACTTTTTTCGGACAAACTTCTGATTATTTTTATAGCCCCTTAGATAAAAGTAAACCTATTCATGTTTGGTGTCTACAAACTTGCAGTAACCTCAGGCATCACAGCAACACATCAGGTTTACCATATAGTGAACACAGTGAATAAAATTTCTCAAAAACAATAGAGCAATCACACTTTTTTTTGCAATTTCTCCACATTTGGAATTTTTTTGCCATTTTACAGTACACTGCATGGTAAAACTCATGGTTTCATTTAAAATTACAGCTCATTCTGCACAAAACGAGCCCTCACATGACCATATTGACTGAAAAATAAAAAAGTTACGTCTGTCAGAAGAATGGCAAACCCCCCCCAAATACCGGAAAGTGGGCCGGTCGTGAAGGGGTTAACCTTTCCTCGTGCCTGCACATTACAGTACTTTGATCTGCCCTCAGCAGCGCAGATGAATGCGCCTGCGCAGGACCGCAATGTCGGCTCGTGTGGATGACGTAGACACATCATCCACACCGGACTGGGAAGAAGGAGGCCGAAGATCGCAGCAGAGAGGATGCGTCAGACCTGAAAGAGGAGGCACCGCACTGGAGAGCTGCGACACCCATTGGACTGGACCCACCCTAGGTGAGTATTATAAAAGTACTTTTTCCGTTTTACAGAGCGGCCTAGGCTCTTATATACAGTATTTTGGAATGCTGTATATAAGAACTCAGTGGTATTGGACACAGCTTGTAGTCCCCAAATCTGGTGACAGATTCCCATTAAAAAATCGGAAGGAACACAAACTTACACAATAAATCACCAACATATTTGTGCTTCTAAGGGCGTGATTTATTACGCCCAGTATCCATGCCAGAAAATCTACATAGGAATGACCACAAGGGACTTAACCTCTTACAGACATTGGACGTACTGGGTACATCGTAGATAATGGCGGTGTAATCACCGTCGGCTGCTGCAGTAAACCGGCACCGATTCCCGCACGTATATGCTGATCTGAACAGCAGACATGTGTAGCTTACAAGCAAGGGTGGATCCACGATTCACCCATGCCTTTTAATCCCTTAGACCGTGCTGTCAAATACTGACAGCGCAATGTAAATGGCCATGGCAGGGAAATTTCCTTTCCTCGACGCCATCGGAGTCCCCGTGACGCGATCACGGGAAGCCGATGGTTGCCATGGTAGCACAGGGTTATGTCATGACTCATGTCGCTATCATGACTCACATCCTATTACAGCCAGCTGGTTGTAACAGGACAGCAGCATTTCAGCTGATCAGAGCTCTGCCGCTCTGATCAGCAGAAATGAACAAGCGATCAGACAGCTAATCCTTACCCCTAGAGGGACTATTAAAATAAAAAAAGTTTAAAAAAAGTTGTAAAGAATTAAAAAAATACAACTAAAAGTTTAAATCACTCCCCATTCGCCCCACTAAAAATCAAAGGGTTAAAAAAATAATAAATATACACTCATTTGGTATCACAGAGTTCAGAAATGCCCAGTCTATCAAAATATAAAATGAATTAATATGATCGGTAGACGGTGTAGCCGAAAAAAAAATTCCAACCGGCAAAGTTAAGTTTTTTGGTCTTCGCAAATTTTGAACAAAATGCAATACCAGGGAGTCAAAACGTAGCATCTGCGCAAAAATGGTTCAGCTAAAAATGCAAACAAATAAGCCATCAGTGAGCCCCATATCCCGACAAATAAGAACACTACAAGTTGCAGAAAATGGCGCTGAAAGTGCTCCAATTTTTTGGACAAACCTTTTTTTAACCCCTTAGATAAAAGTAAACCTAAATATGTTTGGTATCAACGAACTCAAACCAACCTGAAGTATCACACCCACCCATCAGTTTTACCATAAAGTGAACACGGTGAATAAAGAACCCATAAACCATTGTCCAATCACACTTTTTTGTAATTTTTCCGCATGTGGAAATTTTTTGCTGTTTTCCAGTACCATATATGGTAAAACTCATGGTTTCACTTAAAAGACCAATACGTCCCGCAAAAAACAAGCCCTCTTATGGGGAAAAATAAAAAAGTTACGACTCGGAAAAAGGGGAGCAAAAAACAAAAACGGAAAAATCGTCCAGGGGTTAGGGGGTTAAAGGTGTGAGTCCGTGAGCACATCAGGGACATTGAGAAAACAAAGACTCTGCATGAGACGGAACACCTAAAATCCCTACCAAAAAATTTCCAATTGTACCATAAATCTGACTCAAGCAAATTAATTATAAAGGCCATAGATCAGAGGTTAGAGGTGGTAACCTATTTAAGGCCCTTGCGCAACTTGAGTCACTGGATTTATAGATTGGACACAAGGACTCCTATTGGGCTCAATGAGAGCTTTGGCTGCTTTCTTTAATTGGGTATTTTTATGTGGTGTGAGAATGGGACTGTTTGTGTTACAATTATTTTTAATTGTTTTTTTTATTCATAATTTAGAGATCTGTATATGCTAAAACCATACCTGTGGTGGTCTGCAAATTTTGAGGTACTTCACGCGACCCGCTCAGTGACTTAGATGTTGACTTTGATTGGGTATTTTCCCTGAATGAAGTGCCTATGAGAAAATAAGAAAAAAGATTATCTAAGAAAAGTGGAGAACAACATTGTACAACAATTTAATTATAGTTAGGATACAACTAATATTTAATACATTTACTCAATAATTTAGTTTTTTGTATTTCTTGATTTTGCTTGCCTTATGGCATGTCATGTTTAATTTTACATATCATATTTCTGTTTACACAACAATATGAGCACTATGCACTTTTTGTTTGTCTATGGATTAGTGATGGACGGACTCGTACTGTAAAGGGTGCTTTACACGCTGCGACATCGCTAGCGATCTCGTTAGCGATGTAACACGCCAGATCGCAAATACGATCTGCCGAGATCGCACATGTGACCGGCGCTACAAAAACGACCTATGTGCGATCTCAGCAGATCGTATGTGCGATCTGGTGTGTTACATCGCTAACGAGATCGCTAGCGATGTCGCAGCATGTAAAGCACCCTTAAAAGACAGCTTTCAATCTAGATGCACATGCTGTCTACATCTAGATTGGTGTAAAAATAAATAAAAAAAAATGGCGTAGGGTCGTCCCAACAAGGACAAGGCATACAGCTGCAGGCTGCAGTCCCCAACTTTGCACGTTATCTTGGCTGTGTATCAAAATTAAAGGAACCGCATGCAGCTTTTAAAAATAAAAAATATTTAAATAAATAATTTTTTTTAAAAATGTTCTGCGGTCCTTTCCCCGCCCATTTTGATACCCAGTCATGATTAACCGACAGCTTGGAGCTGGTATTCTCAGGATGGGTCGGTCCATGGTTATTGTGCCCCCCCAGCCTAAAAAAAGCAGTCCGCAGCCATCCAGGACTGTCACATCCATTAGATGTGACAATCCCGACACTTTACCCAACTCTTTCCGAATGCCCTGGTGCGGTAGCAATTGGGGCAATAAGGGGTTAATAACAGCAGTCATTAACCTTCCCTCACACCTACGCATTACAGTACTTTGATCTGCCTCAGTAGGGCAGATCAAAGTGCACCTGGGCAGGACCGCAATGTCGTCTTTTGTGGATGATGTAGACGCGTCATCCAAACTGGCTAGGAAGAAGGACAGAGATCGCAGCAGAGAGCAGGCGTCGGACCGGAGAAAGGAAGTGCCGGGCTTGGACAGCAGCAACACTCATCAGACCAGACCGCCCCCCCCCTCCCTCCAGTTATTAAAAAAATATTTTTTACATTATACAGAGGTCTCTGGGCTCTTATATACAGTATTGTGGAATGCTGCAAAAAAGGACTCAGTGATAGTGTCCACAGCTTATAGTCGCCAAATCTGGTGACAGGTTCCCTTTAAAAAAAATCAGAAGGAACACAAACTTACAAAAAATCACCAACATACTTGTGCTTCTAAGGGCGTGATATATTACTCCCAGTGTCCATGCCAGAAAGTCTACATAGGGATGACCACAAGGGATTTAAAGGTGGGAGTCCGTGAGCACATCAGGGACATTGAGAAAACAAAGACTCTGCATGAGACGAAACACCTAAAAACCCTACCAAAACATGACTGATGGATTAGTGAATTGCGCTCCTGGTAACCTAATAAATAAGACACCACACACTACGTGACATGGATTAAAATTTTTGGCCACAGCAGCCCTTTATTTTATAAGAAAAACATCAACAAGAAAAAACAAGATTATCGGCCCAGAGATGTGGTTGTTATAAGTCCCAGCCCCATATCCCCCTCCGCCGTGTACACCTAGCTCAAGGGGGAATCTGGGTATACCCCTTGATCATTTTCCTTGTGTCCGCTGAGCTACTCCCCAGGGACCCATATTCCACTGTCCGCTGAGCTCTGGCCCAGGGACCCCATTAAAAACATAATTCTCCAACCAACAAAGAGGGGGTTTAAACAACCACATCCCGCCAAGACTCGCTCTTGTGACACCTTACAAGAGTGAGTTCCTCCACAACTTAATGGCTCGTTCTACTCCTTCTTGTATTCCCAACATCCATATATCAATGCCAATGTCATTAAGATGTACCTTATCATCTCTGCAAAAATGTTCCTTTGTATTTTCAAGCATCTGGTGACGTATGGCCACCCCTCCATTTTCCAACACAAATTTTGTTATTTTTTTATTAACCTTTATCCTTGTATTATTGATGCGAGCCACTGATCGCGCTGTTCTCCACATTTGTCTAGCTACTATATCCGACCAGACCACCACTGTTTCTGGGTAAGACCTCCATAAATTCAACATATCGAGCTTTATGTTCCTAACTAAATGTCTTGATGTTCTTATTGCTAAATCATTACCACCTAAATGGATAAGTAAGACGTCCGGGAGGCGGTAGAACTCCACATGATACTGGATTTCTTTTAACAGCTGATGCCACTGCATTCCCCTCTTTCCTATCCATGTCACCCGTGCCAAGGAACTGGGCAACCCCAACTGTTTGCCATTAGGCCTGACTGCTGCACGTAAGGCCCCCCAAAAAACAAATGAATGTCCCATGATCCAAACCAGGCATTGCTGTTCAGCTAAAAACAAAAACAAAAAACACAATTATCACACAATTATCTAAATGAAGACACAACTACTATAAGATTACCAAAATGTACACATATATATACATGTACGCCATTTATAATAAATGCAATCTAATGTAGCTCTTAAATCTGCTCGATTCCCATCTCCCGATTTTTTTAACTATGTCTGGCCCTAAGCCCCATCTAGCAGCTTCTGTTGCTGCTCCTATCCTAAATGAGTGTGAAGTGAATGCATTTGGAGACTCTCCCAATATTGTCAGGCATTTTTTAAGAACTGCTGTGAATTGAAATTGTGACAATGACTTACCCATCATGTACGTTACGGCTATCTGCCTTCACTCTGCTTTTCCAATTGTACCATAAATCTGACTTAAGCAAATTAATTATAAAGGCCATAGATCAGAGGTTAGAGGTGGTAACCTATTAAAGGCTATGTGCACACGTGTGCGTAATTCATGCAGTTACGCTGCGCTTTGTAGCGCAGCGTAACTGCATGCGTCCTGCGTCCCCTGCACAGTCTATGGAGATTGTGCAGGGGCCGTGTGCACATGGCGTTTTAGAGCGCAGCGCTTCGGCTGCTGCCGAAGCGCTGTGTTCTAAGAAGCGACATGTCACTTCTTCCGTGCGCTTTGCCGGCAGCCCCTGCTCTGTCTATGGGAGGAGCTGCAGGCAGAGCGCATGGAATCGGCTTTTTTTTTTTTCACTACGGACATTTCTGCAGCGATTTAAAGCGCACATGTGCTCTTCAGATCGCTGCAGAAATTTCTGCAGGGACAGTACGCAACGTGCGCACATAGCCATAGATCAGAGGTTAGAGGTGGTAACCTATTTAAGGCCCTTGCGCAACTTGAGTCACTGGATTTATAGATTGGACACAAGGACTCCTATTGGGCTCAATGAGAGCTTTGGCCCTTTAATTGGGTATTTTTATGTGGTGTGAGAATGGGACTGTTTATGTTAGAATTATTTTTTAATATTTTCTTTTATCCATAATTTAGAGATCTTTATATGCTAAAACCATACATGTGGTGGTCTGCAAATATAACGCAATGCTAGTCTCTCATATAGGCCCTTTGGAAAAATAATTGCTCACCCCTGATCCATGCTCTTTTATGATTTTATTGCTAATGTTAGAACATTTTTACATGTACCTTTTCCAAAATCTATAAAACAAATTGTGAATAAAATATAAAGTCACAGATGTAATCATACCAGATGTAGAAGAATCCGAAGGAAACACCTCACTGCAGATTAAAAAAAAAAGAAAAACACAACACATTACTACATGCATGTAAAACTTATCAACTACAATAAAAAAACTTTCACAGAACTGCTTTCACATACAGCACTCGTATTTTTGATGTTCTATGGGGCTATGCACATGTCTGATTTTTTTTCCTCATAACGAGTGGTCAGCATGGAAAAAAAAAATCGGTGACATGTCAGATTTTGATCCAAGTGTGGGATCAAAATAGGCAATGTAAGGCCTATTTCAGACATCAGTGATTCTGGTACGTATGTGCTAGTGTTTATACGTACCAGAATCATGGGCATACGCAGACCCATTATAATCAATTAGTCTGCGCACACATCAGTGATTTCTCACTGACCGTGTCTCCGTGCGGTGTACACGCATGTCTGTGATTGCCGCAAGGAGACATGTCCGTTTTTCTGGCATCACTGATGTTCCACGGACCACACAGTGGTATGATCCGTGAAACACGTACCAGAAAAACATGGACATTGAAAATAAAAAACATTTTCAACTCACCTTCTCCAGCGACGCTGTGTTCAGCCTGTGCTTTCAGCTTTTTCCTGGCTGGCTCATTATGGTATGCATATTCATTTATGCAGCCAGAGACGGACCCAGAAGAAGCTGCAGAAACTAGAAACAGTGGCAGGCAGATGCTACAGAGCTGGAGACTTCAGCACCATGGACAGCAGCAACAGGACAGGTGAGTATATCTCCATGTGCAATCACGGATGACGGAGCACGGATCACGGATTGCACACGGACAACCCACGTTGAATGCATCACCGAACACCGAACATGGAGGGACATATGCATTTTTTACACGTCAGTGAAAAACATCCGTGATTTTCACTGACGTGTGAAACAGGCCTAAGTCTGTGTGTCCGTGGCAATAATCAGAACTGCATTTTGATGACATCTGACCGATTTTCGCGGTCTGGCAGAATGTAAAACATGGAGATTTTTTTCCTCTCCAACTCTGAGGAAAAACTGATGCAACCCTGTTCATACTCATTGGACTGGTTTTCTCGAGTGTGGAGAAAACAATGGCGTAAACCTCCCCTTTTTGTAAGTTGTGGGCGCTCAGTAACTGCTTTTACTGAAGTCTGTCTTCTTCCCTATAATTTGTGTAGGTTTCTAGAGCAATTATAACACGTTTTTCCTACCATGGTTAGTCATTTTTACATTTTAATTTAGTTTAGAAATGTACTGGACAATTATTGTAGGCATTATTTTATTACCGATATTTTCCTACTGCTCTATAGATATACTGTTACAGCAGGTCAGTTGCAGGAGTTCAATAACGGTCTTTATTAACATTCAATTACAGCATTATACACTTTAATGTTCTTATATATTTTTCAGTTCTCTTCCTTTCTTCTAATTTTTTTCTTCTTTTATTTTTCGTTTACTATATAAACACATCTGAATAAAATTTGGTTACACAACACACGTGAAAACGCTACAAACACACAAAGAAGCCATGAAAAAAAAAGTGCCATTCATCCCAAACAGTGTATTCAGCTGAGGCACACGCATGCATCTGACAGAGTGAGGGAGAGGATTCAATATTCCTCTGTGTTTCCACCTCCTCTTCTAACTCCTCTAGTGAGAATGAACCCCCACCTAGACGCCCCCGGACTTCCGATGAGGAATGCCGACAGATAGTGATCCCCAATGGTCCTCACACCCTGGCAATTAGGAGTCTCTGATTCCCGGTTTTGTGGCTTCATCAGGAATCCAATTTGATACTGCAGGCCTCATAGAAAGAGACTATTTTAGCTCGTTCACCACTCAAGCCCGTTTCCACCAGTTTATAACCTTTTACATGCTTCACAGGAAAATAAAAAAAGCAATATGGAAGGAAAAAATGAATCTAACTTTTTCCCACAAAAATGTTACTATAGCACCAAAATTTTGCACTTTCACAAGGGTAACAGGAGAAAATGCAATGTTCAGTTTGTTGTTCAATTTCTCCTAAATAAACCAATACCTAATATGTGATGGAAAACTACTGTTATGGCACATGGCAGGGCTTGGAAGGGAATGAGTGCCATTTGACTTCTTGAATGCAAAACTGACTGGAATAATTATCAGACGCCATGTCATGCTTGGAGAGTCGCGTATTTGCCTAAGCAATGGAAACCGCCCACAAATTACTCTAATGGACACACCAATTCTTGGGCGATTGCGGGCTGCTATTTTTATCCTGAGGGGGCCCAATAACCATGGAACTCCCCTGCCTGAGAATACTAGCCACTTTATCTTGGCTGGGTATCAAAATTGGGGAAATGTCACAACGATTTTTTAATGTATATATTTAAATAATTAAAAAACGCATGGTGTTCCTCATATTATCATATACTGCCAAGATAAACGCACACAGCTGGGTGCTGCAGCATGTGCTTTATTTATATTATATTATATTAAAGCATCTGCTTTATTTGTGCCGGGTACCAAAATACGAGGGACCATACATAATTTTTTTTTAAATTATTTACTTATTTTTAGTCCACGCTAGGGACCCAGACAGCTAGTGTGATGGCAACCAATCACAGACGCTGGCACAGAGGGTGGGTGGGGGTAGCAAGACTGCAACAAATCACCAACACTGTTACAGAGAGTGGGCGGGGAAATAGTGCATATTCATGAACTTTAATGATCGGACCGGACGCAGTGTGACAGCAATGGGGAAACTCACTAAGCATAATTCTACTGCTTTAATGACTACAAGTCATTTTTTTTCCACTGCGCCTCCCATAATGCCAGTAGTTAAGATGGCTACAGCATTACTGTGATTGGGAAGCAATCATCGCATGTGTAGAGGCTGAAAATCAGGCAACAAATATGTGGTGAGGAGACTCGAAAATCACGAGGCAAGGAGAAAAATACAAAAATAATCAATATGGTGTAAGATTACCCAAAATTTATGATAGAAATAGCAGGGCAATACTGATATGTGGGTGCCAAAAACAAAGTAAAATATAACTTTTATTAATGAATAACAATAAAAAACACACTGACAGACAAACAAATAAGCTGTAATGAAACAGGCAGAGTCCCAAAAAGAATTCACATAGGAGAAAGATCCAATGGGGAAAAAAAAAAAAATCCAATTAAATACTTAAAATGTCCATCTAGGATATAGGAGGGGGGGGACAGTCGTATCTTTATCACAACCATAGGGATGATATGAACAAAAAGCAGTAAGAGAAAAAGGTCACCATAAAATAGAGGGGGAGTTCAAATATTATTACCACACCATACTCTCCTTGGTGGCAACCCTTTGACTTCAGTCATCAAAGCTCCTGGACCTCCCGACACAATTTGTTACACTCATCAGGGGAGAGACAGTAGCCAGTAGAGCAGTTAGATCTTACTCATGAATAATGCTGGGCAAATACAGAAACATCCGGGCGGTGTATTTTATTAACCATAGGATACATTCTATGTGTATAGCTCTTCATTTGACCTTCTCACTCATACATGGTTCCTGCCTACAGACTGCCTTTATCCAGGCTTTGAGTGGGATGGGTTGTTTAGGCTATACTCATGAACGTGTTTTTCTCTGCTATGTGTGCTTTGAATTAAGCTATATCTCCCCCTGAATTCTTTTGGGAGGTTTATGACTGCATAATAACAGTTTATTGATTAATAACTGTAATTGGTCCCCCCACCCCCCGGTTATTTCTCTTATGAGAATTCACTTTGGGACACTGCCTGTTTCATTACAGCTTAGGCTAGGTTCACATTTCCGTTGTTTTGCATCAGTCACATGCATTGCTTGACGCATGTGACTGATGCGTTGTACAATGGATGACAAGAATTGAATTGTCGGACTCTGTTGTAAAAGAGAGAACGATCAGCCACCGACTTTTGAGAGCAAATAGATGATCTCCCGGCGGCCAGCTAATGAGAGCGATCAGATGATTGCTCACAGCAGCCGGCCGCCAGGTGATCAGCTGATCGCTCACAGCAGCCGGCCGCTGGGTGATCAGCTGATAGCTCACAGAAGCCGGCCGCCGGGTGATCAGCTGATCGTTCGGCCGCTGAGTATGGTTCCGGGGGGTGGAGTGCGGGGTGAGTGGAGCCGAGCAGGGCCATGGCGTTGAGGACGTCAGTGTCGGAGACTGCATGGCTGGGGACAGGTGAGAGTGTGTGTGTGTGTGTGTGTGTGTCTGTGTACATGCGGAGTGCGTGAGGGGGCAGAGCTGAGCGGGGAAGTGTCGGGCTCCCTGCACACGTAGCCAGGGTAAATATCGGGTAACTAAGCTAAGCACTTTGCTTGGTTACCCGATATTTACCTTGGTTACCAGCGTACACCGCTTAGCGCTGGCTCCCTGCACACGTAGCCAGGGTAAATATCGGGTAACTGAGCAAAGCGCTTTGCTTAGTAACCCGACGTGTACCCCGGTTATGTGTGCAGGGAGCCAGAGAGAGCATGCGCAGCGAAAGCCTACGGATTGCACTGCTCAAAAAACTTTACAGGCTGCATTCCTGCCGCCCGACGGTCAGTCGTTCCATGACTGATCAGTCGGGCGGAGGATGCAACGCAGTGTCATCAGTCACAATCCACCGCTAATACAAGTCTATGGGAACAACGGAATCCGCCAAACGGATTCTGTTGTTTACCAGAGCCGCGGATTGTGACTGATACAAATTGACGGAAATGTGAACCTAGCCTTATTTGTTTGTCTGTCAGTGTGCTTTTTATTGTTAGTCATTAATAAAAGTTATATTTTACTTTTTGGCAGACACATATCAGTATTGCCTTGCTAAGGACCAAAATACTCAACGAGTAACGAATAACGTGAACACTGTACTATTCGTGCGAGTAACAAAAATCACGAGGCAGGGACCGAATGACTCGAGTAACGAATAACGTGAATACTGTACTATTTGTGCGAGTAACAAAAATCGCTCATCACTAATTATAACTAATGTACTCAATGAGTTTATTCGAGAATTTTAGATCTAACAGCATGATCTATTTAGTTTCTATCTTTAGAAAAGGTTTTTTTTAATGTCTCCTCCACAGATATAAACATTTAGGGTAAGTTCACACAGTGCGTTTTTCGCGGCGTTTTTGCGCAGTTTTCGGGTGCGTTTTTGCTCAGAAAACTGCATGACTTTGCTTCCCCAGCAAAGTCTATGAGTTTTCATTTTTGCTGTCTGCACACAGCGTTTTTTTTCAGCTGCGTTTTTGTGGTGCCACAAAAACGCAGCATGTTAATTATTCTCGCGTTTTTCACTGCGCTTTTCATCCATTGAGTGCAATGGGATGTTGAAAGACGCAATGAGAAACGCAAATAGCTGCGTTTTGGTGCGTTTCCAAGACCAAAAACGCAGCTATAAACGCAGGAGGTGGGTAGTAAAGTGACATGTACAGGAAGAGGATTCCTTCTGTCAGTAAACACAGAAGCGTGAATCCTCCCGGTACCGTCATCGTCGCGTCCACCTCCAGTCCTGTGCATGTATGCTGCCGTGCGGCGCCATGTCTGGGCGGGAGGTGGAAGCGGCTGCGAAAACAAAAGTGAACAGTAGAAAAAAAAAAAAAAAAGTTATACTCACCTGCTTGCAGCCTCCCGGTGCCATGCCCGCTCCCATCTCCTCTCACGGTATCACCGCTCCGGCTGTGTGCAGACAGCCGGGACATCTCCGATAGATGCAGGACCTGGCGATGGATCACCTGATGCAGTCACCTGACGCATCAGGTAATCGTAAGTATCGCGGTGACGCGGGCGCCCAGCCGGTTTAAGCTATCAGCGGATGCGTCAGGAGACTTCATCCCTGATTACCGGCAGCTGCTGCAGCGATCGGACAGGATCAGACTCCCGCCCCATCGCTCCAGGAGCTGCCGGTAATCAGCACATAAGTGAGTATTTTTTTTTTTTTTTTTTTGCACCGATGCATCTGCTGATTGCATAAACGGCTTTTATACAATCAGCTGCTGTGTGATGTGCTTCAGCCCCTAGAACCTGACACATCATCTGATCGCTTTGCCTTCCAGCAAACCGATCAGATGATATTGGATCCGGATTGGACGGCGCGAGACCCTTGACCCAGGATTACTGCGGAGGGGGGTTCATTATTTCAATAAAGATGGAGTCACTAATTGTGTTGTGTTTTATTTCTAATAAAAATATTTTTCTGTGTGTTGTGTTTTTTTTTTATCTTTACTAGAAATTCATGGTGGCCATGTCTAATATTGGCATGACACCATGAATTTCGGGCTTAGGGCCAGCTATACAGCTAGCCCTAACCCCATTATTACCCAGCGAGCCACACGGCATCAGGGCAGCTGGAAGAGTTGGATACAGCGCCAGAAGATGGCGCTTCTATGAAAGCGCCATTTTATGGGGTGGCTGCGGGACTGCAATTCACAGCGGGGGTGCCCAGAAAGCATGGGCACCCTGCACTGTGGATTCCAATCCCCAGCTGCCTAGTTGTACCCGGCTGGACTCAAAAATTGGGCGAAGCTCACGTCATTTTTTTTTTAAAATTATTTCATGAAATTCATGAAATAATTAAAAAAAAAAGGGTTTCCCTATATTTTTGGTTCCCAGCCGGGTACAAATAGGCAGCTGGGGGTTGGGGGCAGCCCGTACCTGCCTGCTGTACCCGGCTAGCATACAAAAATATGGCGAAGCCCACGTTATTTTTTTTGTTTGGGGGGGGGGCAAAGAAATCCTGCATACAGTCCTGGAAGGAGGATGCTGAGCCTTGTAGTTCGACAGCTGCTGTCTGCTCTCCTGCATACACTATTGGATGGAGGATGCTGAGCCTTGTAGTTCGACAGCTGCTGTCTGCTCTCCTGCATACACTATTGGATGGAGGATGCTGAGCCTTGTAGGTCTGCTCCCCCTGACTCTCCCTCAAGCATACAGTCCTGGATGGAGCATGCTGAGCCTTGTAGTTCTGCAGCTGCTGTCTGCTCTCCTGCATACACTATTGGATGGAGCATGCTGAGCCTTGTAGTTCTGCAGCTGTCTGCTCTTCTGCATACACTAGTGGAGAATGAAGAACACATTGAAGAAGGAAATGACATCAGACCTTTTTTTTTTGTTCACTGATAAAAAACGCATAAAGACGCAGTGAGCAAAAACGCAGCAAAACGCAGCAAAAAAACGCACCAAATCGCGGCAAAACACGTGCGTGTTTTGCCGCGTTTTTTTGCCGCGGGTGCGTTTTTGTGCGTTTTTGCCGCAAAAAACGCACAAAAACGCAGCGTCAAAAAAACGCAGTGTGTGAACCTAGCCTTATGTCGTCTGTTCCTCCAATATGGAAACTTTTGAGATTACAATGATGGAAGTCATGAAAATGTAGTGGAATTGGATGTCATTTATCACTGCTTTTATATTTTTAACATGTTCAAGGGCACAGACTTTTAGCTATTGAGTCGTTATGCCTGCATATGCAAGGTTGCAGGGACAGGTTGCTAAGTAGATGACTGACGTGGCATTGCAAGTAAGATTATGCACAATTCTATATCTCTTCAAACCTTTTGAGTCAGAAAAAGAGAATGTTCTGACCATGTATAAGGTGGGCCATAAGTATGGATGGATACACTCTGATAAAAAAAAATAAAGTTGAATTAAAAATGGCTGCTTTGCAGATGGCCACCATGGGCATGACCCGGCCTCAAATGTTTTGCCCCTCCCATGTACTAATAAGCCACAAACGGTAAGGTGATATCATCAGGGTGTATCCATACTTATGGCCCACCCTTTATTTACATTTACATTCAGAACAATTACTGCATGCCAGCGGCTGGCTGCCAGATTTTGGCCTGGGGGGAAAGTACACAGGAGTGGCCCATGAATAGCAACCCATTCTTAATAGGAATCTGTCATTAGGTTTTACTGATATATAAAGTACAGCCACCGCCTTTAAGACTTCTTTTACAGTAATCTAGTAAGCTGCATGTATTTCCCCAAGCCCCTCTGCATAGTACAGAAAAAGAGCTTTTATTATACCCACCGCCATTGCGGTCCGGTCCGATGGGCATCTCTGGTCTTGATCCAGTGCAGCTTCTTCTTACAATCGCCATCGCCATTAGGCTGAGGAAAGTATTGCAGTGTGCATGTGGCGGCTTTTTTTCTGGGTAATCAGCACTCTTTAGCCTTACCCAGCCCTTGCCACATCAAAGAGAAGTATGCCTGTGCAGGAGCGAGGTCGGGAAACACATGTGGATGACGTAGGACACATCCGCTACACAACGCAGGGAAAGGCAATGGCTATTGTAGGAAGAAAAAAGGCTCCAGATCAAGACCAAAGGTCCCCATCGGACTTGGTCGCCAGCTGTGGATATAAAAAAAAAAAAAATCCCTTATTTGTGCTATGCTTGGGGTCATACACGCAGCTTACTATAATGCTGTAAAAGCGGATTTAAAGGTAGTGGCCGTACTTTATATTAGGAAAAACCTTGTGACAGGTTTATGTTCAGCTGCTTCATAGGCTGTATTCACTCAGCCATATTGTCTGTGAGTACGGCCTGTGGAAAAAACTGACAGCACTTGGACCGGTTCCTCTGAGCTCTTGCACTTCTCAGGTGTCATACATGGGTACGTATTACAATCTTTAAGCCAGATATACGCTTTCAAATATGCAGTAAAGCAATGTACACTGTGCTTTTCTACACTCCTCAAAAAAACATATCCTGAGTAACAGTGGTCACACATAAGCATATGTAGCACCCCATGGGGCAGGCGGATTAACCTACTCATCGCCGGGCCGTCGACTGGGACGGTCACGGGCGGCCTAGCCCGCTTCCGTTGCCCCGTGGTGTACAGAAGATGGCAGGGAAAGATGATGGGTGTACTTGTGAGGTGGTTGTCGTGACGCCACCTGGGGTATGCGGCCAGGGAATGGGCCACCGCTGCTGTCACTGTCCTCTGGAGCAGATGGTAGTAGCAGCCAGGGATGGGATTGCTCTCCACAGGTAGAACGGGCCCCAGGGAGGATGATGAGGGGACTAGTAATGGCAGCAGGGAGCAGCAGTACGGTTAATAAGGAGTCAGAGTCTATAGCTGTGGTTCCACGTTGTTTACTCACTTTTGTACAATGCCGCTCACTCAGATAATATCGGTCATGTGCTATGATGGGCTCAGTCTAACCTGAATCCCTTTAGAGATTAGTCCGGTTTGGTGTTTGGTTGGTTTCTCCTTGTAACGGCTGTCTGTGGATCCCCTGGCTTGAAGCTACGAGGGGACCCTGGGTTTCACAAGATGCACTCTTGTCCCTATCTGCAGGTGCCGCAGTTCCGATGTGGGGTCCGGCTTGAAGCGAGGCCCCGGATCCTATATGGCACTGTGCTGTCGGGTGCTGTGTGGGCAAGGAAGCTTGAAACTTTCCCCGACCGGACAGATTCTGGAAATCCAACGTGAAGTATGATATTCCCTAGGGTCCTGCCGCCCTGTGTGGCACTGACTCCGTGGGGAGCAGGTTCACTCTCCCCATGGCAACCGTGTGAGCTCTCTCCTCCTTCCCACCGGAGCACCTGTAAGATGCGACTGCTCCCTTCCTCTCCTGCTGGAGAACTCTCTAACTGTTGTGTAGAGTTGAGCGATGTTCGATTCAAACGGTTCGCCAATTTCAAATTCAAATGATTTGGGGCGGTGTTCGACGAACTCAAACGATTTGCTTCAAATTCGGCAGTTCGAGTTACATTCGATAATGGTTCGATCACCATAAAGCGTAGCTAGTTACTAGCTGGCTTTTCACTGTATTACTGTGAGTCACTGTGAATCATGATATTATCAAAATTCAGCGTATAGTGTGCGGGGGGGGGCAGGGTTTAGATCAGTGCTGCTGCTGAGTGCTGAAAGAAAGGTGATCACCATTTTTTTTTTCCTAACCGTGCGTACAGTGGGGCGGGCCAGGCTGTCAGCCAATCACAGACACACACACAGCAAAGAGGATTTTTGCCAAACAAGCAAGGGCATGCGTCATTGGCTGTGCATGTCACATATCTTTGCCCTATAAGACCTGGTCATTTTCCCCGTCGCCACCATTATCTCTCTGCTGCGGGTGGGTGTCAGTCACCGCTCCCGCTGCTGCTGTGTGCGCTATAGACATACAGTGCAATCTACGCATCGCTTAAGGGATTAGGGACTACTTGTAATTTCAGTCCTTTTCAGGGCTACATTACAGCCGTTCATAGCAATTTTTGCTAGGCAGGTTTGTGCCAGCGCTGTGCAGGGGTTTATATCACAGCGTCTGGCTAAATCAGCTCAGGCAATTCCTTGGGGCATTGTTTCATTGGCAGGGATAGAAATTGAGGCTTCCTCTGCTGACAAGCTAGCTACAGCACCTGTGCATTCTACACACCTCTCCATTTTTGCTTTGCAATTTTAATTGCAAAAATTGCTGCCACTTTTAGGGGCATACTAAAATTGTCTGGGATACTAACTTAGGGTTCCTCTGTTGTCAAGCAAGGTACACCAACTGTGCATTCTACACACCTGTCCATTTTTGCTACGCAATTTTAATTTCAAAAAGTGCTGACACTTTAAGGGGCATAGTTTCATTGTCTGTGATATTCAGTGTTGGTTCTTCAGCTGTCAATAAAGCTAGACCAACTCTGTATTGTACACCACCTCTCCATTTCTGCAACGCAATTTTTAACTGCAGGTAGTCCATCAATCTGTGACGAAGGTACAGGCGTGGATATAATGTTGCCTTCATCCAAAAGGTGGTTCTCTCAATGTCTGAGACAGCTCAACACCAGCAGCTGTTTCCACTTCAAAAACAACTGATGACCTGCCAATGACACTGCTTGTTGCGGGTACAGGGGTGGAAGGTCAGCGTCAAAAAGCATATGTGACTGCTGTCCCCACAGTCACAGAGGATGAAGAGCACACAGATGCCATTGATGGGGCAGACGGTGGTTGCACCGCCCCGCTAGGCCGCATTGTAGCATAGTGACCCTTCCACATAGACTTATGCTTCATTTAAAGTAGTGTATAGGGTGGGCTCCCCAGTATACAGCAAAACCACGCAACAGGAAAAGGACTCTAGGCAGTTGGGTTGATAAATGATTGTTTAACTCTCCCAAAACAAACAATAAGGACCATGCATAAAACTGAAAGAATAGAACAATCTATTCACAAGTCCAAAAGCCTACACCCCTATGCTGCAACACTCGTAATGGCAATTTATAGCCCCTTCTCACCAACCTTTGCCTAACCAAGGGACTGTCTAAACTGTTGCCGCCTACCTGGTAATTGTGTGTGTGTGTGTGTGTGTGTGAACACGACTTACCAGTGGCGCATCACAAGAGCTTACAACTTATCTACCTAAACATAGACAAAACCCATTAACCCCCCTGAATACCCTTGTTAGCTGAAGCCTCACAGATAAGGCAGATGATAACAGTGGTGAGTCAAACCACACAGCTCAGCAACACAGTCCTGGAAATCTTGTAAAGCAACAGTCAGTGCAAACATGTGTTGCTGTCCCTCTAGAATTTTAACTGTAACTGACAAATTGACAGAGCAGAAGCAGCAAATCTTATTGTCTATATAGTCTGCCTAAGCAGAACAGATGTGTTTTGTTAACAAAAGTGTTGCGTGCACGCATTACTGTCTGGGCCCAGCCTACCGTACCCGGGTACTGTGGTGTCCAGTTGCCATAAATACAGAGTTTACAATCCTTTCACGGTAAACAGTATAGACAGCACCGGGAGAATGTCGGTCTCCGGCACAGGATGCTGCTCACATGCATTATGGTCCTCCTCACCAAACTCCAACACGAGTCTCCTCACAATCCACCATAGTGTTTCCGCGGTGGCTACTTGCTGTAACGCACACCTTTAGCGTTTTCTTAAGTTCACAGACAACACCTAGTCCGGTCTCCAAGTCCACAGCCGAAGACCGTTTTGCTATTGCTATAGTGACCAAACAGTCAAAGGCAGATGCAAAAAAACAGCCGCCCCTTGTGGGTAGTCTGCAACAATGCATACAATGAACGGCAAATAAGCATGTTGCATTCACAGTGGATAAAGCTCATCAATACACCCTCACACTATCACTTCATATCCATGTGACAGTTCATGGACGAAGTACTCAAAGTAGTGAGTTTTTGGCCTCTACTTAGAGATTGGTGACAAATCTTACAGATGACGTGACTTGGGTGATCTTTTGCGATGTAAAAAAAGCACCAGGCTAGGCAAGGCTTACAGCCCATGCGACCTGCAGAGCCACCATGACTTCTGCTCAGAGGCAGAGTTATGGCTGAGAATTCAGTTGTTGACGTGCTTCCAGTACTTTGTCTCTGTCCAGGAAGACGCAACCTAACCTCGTCGTCAGTAGCATCCTCCTCCAACTCCTCTGCTGACCTCATCGACTGGCTGACTGTGGTTTGACAGTAAGTGGGGTCTCCAACCTCATTATCACCCTGTGTGTTTTCATTCCCCTCGTCCAGACTCCTCCGAGCCAACCTCTTCCTGCCCTGACCGAATAGTAAAGTTGACGTTCCAATCAGGTATCGGAGTCTCATCAGCATGTTCTCCATTGTCTCCACCAGGAGGATTTATAGTTTGGGAATGAGGGTGTACATTATGCTCAGAACCTTCTTCATCGGGGCCTGGATCCGACTCACAAAGCTTCTGGGCATCAGTGCAGATCATTTCCTTGTCTGGACTCACTGCAGCTTTGGAGCAGACCTCTGATTCCCAGGCTATAGTGTGACTGGACAGCTCTGCAGACTCAACCATCTCTGTCACCCCCATACTCAGCAGGGCTGGTGGAAACTTGAGAGCTGTTAGGAAGCAAGTGCGATTGGGTTGACACCACAGAGGAATGGAGTATTTTGGATATTGAAGTTGAGGTGGAGAGGCCACTTGATGGAGCACTTGAGATCCATTGAAGCACCTGCTCTTTTGGTGCCTCATCTACATTTGGTAGCGATGGTCGTGTCCGTAAGAAAGGGATCATATCAGATTATCCATGGGAAGAAATACACCTCTTATTTTGGCTGGTAGTTGGTATTACGAATCGGTGCCGCCGTTGACGCAAGCAGCCTGCTGCGGTTCCAGTTGCGCCCAAGCGTCAGCTGCCATTTTTGGCCATGCCTTTGGTCGTCCAGCTGGCTGCTTCCTCCTCCACGTCTAAGTGTGGAGAGACGGCTAGTGCGGATGCGTGTGCCGATTTACCCCAGACACAGCCTAAGTCCAGTGTTTCGCCTAGTGAGCATGCTTAGCATGACTGTGCCATTCCTGATCCTAAGTCCTCAGTTCGTGCTACAGAGCATGCTCCCACACTTAATGAGAAAAGCCTCTTTGCACAGGTACTTGGACTCCGTGCCGTGTCTAAGTCCTGTGTTGTGTCTACAGAGCATGCAGAAGCTGATAGTCTGTTTTCTGAGACTGTTGTTCAGGCTCCTGAGCATGCTCAGGCACTTAGTGCATCAGAGGCTAGGTACATTAAGGAACTCACTGGCCATGTCCATGAGGTGGCAGTCCATGCTAGTCCAGAGGACATCAGGTGTCCTGATGATGTGGCCACTCCGGACTGGCTCGCAGAGGCCCGCCCCTATGATTTTGCACCTCATCATTGTTCGTCAGACGATGACTGGTGAGGTGTTTGGGGCGTGGCTGACATGAAGTCATCATTGAAGTGGCGGTTCCGGATAAGCTGCTGGTTATGTCACTGATGACGTGGCACTCTGCTATTGGCTCCTGGAGGTGCCTTGTGGTCCACCCTGCGTTGGGGCGGACCCAGGTTATAAAAGGGGCTGTAGACAACAAGGAGGTGCGCATTCTTCTATTATGCTGAGACAGAGCACACGTCCATGTGTTGAACCCATTGCGGCTTTAGGCCAGAGGTAGGCAGGGATAGGGCGTCGGTGCAGGACGCCACCACACTTGGTAACGCAGAACGGTTACGACCAGCTCCTGTCCTACCAATCCTGCTAGTGCAGCTCAGTGGCATTAACTGGGCTGCTGCTGCGCCTGCTGTCCAGAGGTGTGCCCCCTACGCACACAGACAACGTACCCAATAGCCCCTGTGTTGTTAACAGGGAGTTCCTGGGCTGGGTGTGTGGACCCTGTGACGCTAACAGGGTTCACAGTCTCCAGAACCGAGTGTCGTCTAACTCAGTTCAGGCTACTATTAGTTTGAGAGCCACCCAGCTCTGTATCCTCCGCCTAACCTTCGGGTTGCCAGCATCTCCTTCTCCATCTGGGAGCACGGTGGACCCCGACTGGCAATTGGGATATATACCACCTTATCCAAATCTGTTAGTCCCCCCGTAACAGATGGTGTTTCTTCAGAAGATGTTACTGTTGCTTAACCACCAAACCCACGGACACAAACTTTTTTCCCCTTTCCAACACACGTGTTCCCCTTTCCACCAGCATCTGTCCTTTTTCCACCTTTTTGACCAAATTTGCAACTCTGCAGGGACACCCTACTCAACGCCGTCTCAGCACAGCAGCCAGCCCTCGGTCCCTTAGATGTGGACAAGTAAAATACCATTTCCTCTTAGCCATGACAAAGCGTTGAGATTCACTCTGTGCAGCACTGGTGTTTAATGTAAAAGCAGATCAAAGATTGAGTACCAGCTTCTGCGGATACTCCTGCATACGTGCGTCCCTTTCTATGGAAGGGCTTATTTCGCCAAATTTTGTCTTGTACCGGGGATCTAACAGTGTGGCAACCAGTAGTCAGCATTACTTCGAATTGTGACAATCCGAGGGTCATCTTGTAGTGTAATGTAGTGAAACCGGGACTGACCTCCTCAGGAGGTAATGGCAGATACTATAACAGCTTTTAAAAAAGGGCTGGATGATTTCCTCAGTACACACAACATTGTTGGTTATAAGTGACTTAATGTAACTTAAATGTAGAATTGGTGGAGGAAGGTTAAAGAAGTTGTCCAGTTACCAAAACTGATTTTTTTTTTTCTGATAAATCTTGCTAATATGTGCCCCTCAACACATCTATTATGTTTTTTTCCGCAAAATTACCTTTTATTGTGCACTAGCAGCACATGCTCCTTGCTGGCTCCAGCTCTGATGGGGTTAATCTCTCCTCTGACTTCCTGGGTTCAGTTACTACAATTTCCATAATCCTTTGCAGTAACTAGCAATCTATCTCCCAACCCTCTCTGACTGTTCCCTCCCCTCAGATCTCCACCACAACAGTTCCCTCCCCTCCTTCCTGTGTGCACTGCCTAATCATGGTAATAGAGCTTTTATCATTTGGTCTTTCTGATCTATTTCATAGTATCTATTTCAGGATATATTTATAAGCTATATATATATATATATATATATATATATATATATATATATATATATATAGAGAGAGAGAGAGAGAGAGAGAGAGAGAGAGAGAGAGAGTTATCTAACTCCACACATGTTTCTCTATGGCTATATATGCTTGTGTATATGTGTGTTTATATATAATGTATATACACACACACAAATATAGACAGTACATGTGTGTGTAGCTATATCTTTCTACATATACTTGTATGCGTGCTTATCATATTATATATGTGTGTGTTTTTTACATGATGGGTTGTGTCAGCCAGAAGATGCACCTGTCCTGGAAGAATATTTTAGTAGCCCCTCATACTACATAATTCCTCCTGTTTTGGAGGTATAAGTGGCCCCCTCACCTTTTGTACCCCTGTGCGTGGAATGTGATCCCTGATATACACACAAGAATTTTTTTTCCTTATACATACTCAAGGAACACGTATACAGTCTCAAGGAACACAATACTTTTTCCGGTGTGTGGCCATGAAAATCTCAGTGGCGAACATGGCCGTGTATCAGATCCCTACAATCACATAATGATGTATTATACTAAGGATACACCATCAATATAACAATATTGCTCTAAACATTTATTGTTACAGAATCTAATCTCCAATCCTCTAATGATTGCAGGGATTATCACAACTTGAGCCACTCTGGGACTTGTTGTGCAGTTGAGAGTGGAGAAAGTGTGTCCCATGCATCACAAGTAACAGTGTGGATTTCGGCTAAGTTCACACACTGCGTCGTTTTATTTAAGCGGCGTTTTTGTGAGTTTTTTTGCGTCAAAAAACGCACAAAAAAGCATCCGTGGCAAACAACAGACGCGTTTTTATCGTGTTTTGGTGCGTTTTTTGCTCTCTGTGTTTTTATGCTTTTTTTTATCAGAGAAAGATTGTTGAAAGAAAAAAAAAATAAAAAAGGTCTGAAGTAATTTCCTTCTTCAATATGTTCTTCATTCTCCACTAGTGTATGCAGGAGAGCATACAGCTGCAGAACTACAGGGCTCAGCATGCTCTATCCAGGACTGTATGCTGGAGGGAGAGGCAGGGGGAGCAGAACTACAAGGCTCAGCATCCTCCATTCACTAGTGTATGCAGGACAGCAGACAGCAGCTGCAGAACTACAAGGCTCAGCATCCTCCATCCAATAGTGTATGCAGGAGAGCAGACAGCAGCTGCAGAACTACAAGGCTCAGCATCCTCCATCCAATAGTGTATGCAGGAGATCAGACAGCAGCTGCAGAACTACAAGGCTCAGCATCCTCCATTCACTAGTGTATGCAGGAGAGCAGACAGCAGCTGCAGAACTACAAGGCTCAGCATCCTCCATTCACTAGTGTATGCAGGAGAGAAGACAGCAGCTGCAGAACTACAAGGCTCAGCATACTCCATCCCGGACTGTATGCAGTTTTTTGCCAAAAAAGAAAAAAAAAATGACATGGGCTTCGCCATATTTTTGTATGCTAGCCGGGTACAGCAGGCAGGTACGGGCTGCCCCCAACCCCCAGCTGCCTATTTGTACCCGGCTGGGAACCAAAAATATAGAGAAGCCCTTTTTTTTTTTATTTCATGAAATAATTAAAAAAAAAAAAATGACGTGAGCTTCGCCTAATTTTTGTGTCCAGCCGGGCACAACTAGGCAGCTGGGGATTGGAATCCACAGTGCAGGGTGCCCAAGCTTTCTGGGCACCCCCACTGCGAATTGCAGTCCGCAGCCACCCCAGAAAATGGCGCTTTCATAGAAGCGCCATCTTCTGGCGCTGTATCCAACTCTTCCAGCTGCCCTGATGCCGGGTGGCTAGCTGGGTAATAATGGAGTTAGGGCTAGCTGTATATTATCAGCTAGCCCTAAGCCCGAAATTCATGGTGTCACGCCAATATTAGACATGGCCACCATGAATTTCTAGTAATGATAAAAAAAAAAAAAAACAACACACAGAAAAATATTTTTATTAGAAATAAAACACAACACAATTAGAGACTCCATCTTTATTGAAATAAAGCACCCCACTCCGCAGTAATCCGGGGTAAGGGTCCCGCGCCGTCCAATCCGGATCCAATATCATCTGATCGTTTTGCTGGAAGGCAAAGCGATCAGATGATGTGTCAGGTTAAACTACGTGAATCACATGACACATCAGCTGATTGTATAATCTGCTTTTATACAATCAGCTGATGCATCAGTTGAAAAAAAAAATAAATAAATACATACTCACTTATGTGCTGATTACTGGCAGCTCCTGGAGCGATCGATTGGACAGGAGAATGATCCTGTCCCATCGCTGCAGGAGCTGACGGTAATCAGCTGATGAAGTCCCCTGACGGCAGGAGCAGCTGATAGCCGGCCGGGCGCGAAAAAGCCGGCAACACCGCGAGAATCGATGAGCTGATGCGTCAGGTGACTGCATCAGGTGATCCACCGCCAGGTCCTGCAAGCTTCGTACGTGCCCCGGTGAGACTGCACACAGCCAGAGCGGCGGTACCGAGACAGGGGCTGGGAGCGGATATGGCACCGTGACCCTGCAGACAGGTGAGTATGACATTCTTTTTTTCTTCTGTTCACTTTGGTTTTCGCCGCTGCCTCCACCTCCCGCCCAGACATGGCGCCGCACGGAGCTGACATGGCACCGGGCGGGTTGTGGACGCAGCGGTGACGGTACCGGGAGGATTCATGCTTCTGTGTTTAACAACAGAAGGAATCCTCTTCCTGTACACGTCACTGTAGTACCCACCACTTGCGTTTATAGCTGTGTTTTTAGTCATAGAAATGCAGCTATATGCGTTTTTCATTGCGTTGTTGAACATCTCATTGAACTCAATGGGTGAAAAACGCAGTGAAAAACGCAGAAATAATTGACATGCTGCATTTTTGCGGTCAACACAAAAACGCAGCTACAAAAAAACGCTGTCTGCGGACAGCACTTATGAAAACCCATAGACATTGCTGGGGAAGCAATGTCACTGCGTTTTCAGCACAAAAATGTTGTAAAAAACGCCGCAAAAAACGAAGCAAAAACGACTAGTGCGCACAAGGGCATAGACTTTACTCGGGAAACAAAGTCATGCAGTTTTCTGAGTTAAAACGCACCAGAAAAACGCGCAAGAACACCACGAAAAACGCACTGTGTGAACTTACCCTTAGTTGGTGACATGCAGCATCGCAGGTGACAGAGCAGAGCAAGTTGGTGACATGCTCTGCTCTGACACATAGTGTGCTGCATGTCACTGTATCCACTCTGAGACTTGTTGTGCAGGTGACCGGATGCTACATGTCACTAACTGTCTCCACTGTGGTACTTGTTCTGCAGGTGAGAGTGTATACAGTTGGTACTATGCAGCAGAAATCACAGAGTGGAGACAGATAGTGACATGTAGCATCCGGTCACCTGCACAAGTCCCAGAGTGGATACAGTTAGTGACATGTAGCATCCGGTCACCTGCACAACAAGTCCCAGAATGGAGACAGTGACATGCAGCACACTATGTGTCAGAGCAGAGCATGTCACTGTCTCCACTCTGGGACTTGTTGTGCAGGTGACCGGATGCTACATGTCACTGTCTCCACTGTGGGACTTGTTGTGCAGGTGACAGAGTGGAGCAGATTGGTCCCATGCAGCGTCCGGTCACCTGTGCTGCTGGTGGGAGTATATGATCACACTGCCGACACCGCCCGCTCTCCTGACAGCTGAGCACAGCGGGCGGGTGGACAGTGTGATCACATACTTGCGTGACAGGGGGGATTTCAGTGGAGGAAACCCCCCCTGTACTCCACACTGGAGCCCATACCTCCCACAGCTGAATGATGGTAAGCGCGCGCTCTGCCTTCACCGCTCCACACACTGGCGTTCTCCGGATCCTCCCCTCGATGCTGGGCTGTGACGTCAGGTAGTCACCGCCCACAGCCCAGTCAATCACTGTGAGTGGCGCCGGCATCCTCTGACGTACCCGTCCAGTTTGAGAGCCCGGAAATGCCGGGACGTCAGAGGATGCAGGCGGCCACAGCTCCAGGGGGTCATGTGACCGGCACTGAGCGTGCAGGATAGCGCCGCTCAGTGCCAGAACTGGAAACTGAAGCCAATGCAGAAGCTGCAGACAATGGTAAGTGGCAATCATTGGGGAAAAAAAAAAATGGGTGAACCACCCCTTTAAACTAGATGGACATAGGTCATTTTTTTAACCTATGTAACTATGTAAAAGGGAACTGGGTTTAGCATTACACCCAATGTTAGGTGCAATACTCTGAAGCCTCAGGGGCGCCACACATGCGTCTATGAATATTTTTTTGTGTATTTTTTCAGATGCTTGATCAACCAAGTCACCAATGTAAACTTCAACACCACATCAACAAATAGTGGTTATAGTATATGATGTACCAGTCACTTATCCTGTGTATACCATATGATGTCTAGATATTCTACCAGTCACATATTACCTGTATATAACCTGAGATATCTGTACATACAGTATATTACATAGAGTTTACAGAATAATACATTTCTAGCATACATACAGGGGTGAAATAAGTATTGAACATGTAACTGATTTTAGTAAATGCTACTGAAATGCATTTCTTACCAGATGTTGCACACATGAAATGTAATTAATATTTTGCACGAAAGCCTTTTATTATTTGCTTCCAAAGTGTTGGTCTCATCTGACCAGACTATGTTCGCCCATTATTTCACAGACTTGTCTAAATGTTGTTGAGCAAACTTTAAACATTTCCACAGAAAAGAATTGCCGCATCTACTGACCCACTAGCATCAGCCTTAATACACAAAACGGATTATGGACAGGGATCCTCCACGTAACTGGCTGGGAGGAGCACGTCCAAAGTGACTTATAGTTCATAGGCAGAATCCAACTCAGAGAAGGGACGGCACTCACCGGAATCCAGCAAAAATTCTTTATTGAAGTGCGGTGCAATAAAAAGACAGGAGCAGAGCTGACAGTGAGCCTTCTCACGAACGATGGCCGTTTCGCATATGGATACGCTTCATCGGGTCCATGTGGACAGGCATAGACCGTCGCCTTATGAGAGGGCTGTGTCAGGACTACGTCACTGCCAATTAAAAACAGATGAGGAGTGCAACAAGTAACAGCATAGTGCATGATACTGACAATGTTATACAAAATACAATTAAAATCAACATGGTAAAAAACCATTACAAACAGACACATACAAAAATATGCGGACACATAGAGATGTGCAGAAAACCGAGAGATCATTTTTGTCATTTAACCCCAAATCCCCTTGGGCTCTATATTTAATAATAAGTCTTGCCTCGGTTTGTAGGAGCAATTTGTGTAAATCACCTCCTTGAGGGGGAGAGATACTCTCTCTAAGCCTGCAAACCGCAGTATATTCGGATCACCATTATGCACATTACAAATATGCTCAATTAACTGAGGAGAGCCTTTACCAGACATCACAGAGTTAAAATGTTCTTTGAATCTCACATACATTGTCGGTCTGATAGTCTAACCCAGACCTGGGCAAGGGGCGGCCCGCGGGCGACATCCGGATCGCCTACTCTCTGTGACCGGCCCGCCTGGTTCAGGGCGTCCTTGCTGGCCGGTCAGTGATCAGATCGCCGTCATCACACGCTGCGTGCCGGGCAGGGAGCGATCCTGCAGCACCGCACAGTGTAGGCAGCGGAACGCAGGAATCTCTCCTCTGTTTCCTGCCCAGCACCTTTCTCTGTGACACACGCGCGCCCTGATGTCGTCAGTACGGCGCGCATGTGTCATTTGAAAAGGTCCCGCCCGGCAGAAGAAGAAGCTGCAGCAGCCGGGGCCGGTACGGAGAGAAGCAGCGGCAGGGGCTCCTAGGAATACAGCATCGGCGCAGCCAGGGCATGTAAAAGAGAAGCAGCTCAGCGGGGGGGGCACATACGGATGTGCCTGAGGAGGGACAGTAAGAAGGGAGAGGTGAGTGGTTACTAGTAACCTGCAGTGACAATGGGGTGCGGTGGGGAATTGGGGGAGGAGGTAACTGTTGACAAATATTTGGGGTGTAGTGATGTACAGGGGCGGACTGATCATTGACGCAGGGGGGCCGGGCCGGTCTATGAGCAGCAGTTTCGGGAAGCCCGACTATCTGTCTCATTGGTGTGTGCGGCCGCTCCGGCCCTGAAGCTCCCTGTCTGCAGTGACAGGAGGCCGGCAGCCGCACACACTGCTCTACGGAAGCTGCATTCCGCCACTCACACGGAGCAGACCTGGGGGCGAGGCCGGAGCTTCACTTCAAAGAAGCTGATTCCTGACTTCCTGCACTGTTTCTGCTCTCCGCTGAGGCCCTCCACTGCTTGTAGAGACACTTTTTTTGAAGGTAAATATACATATGTATACACACACACACATATATATAATGCCGGACTACTATCATTAACTCGGTTCTACATCTTTTTTATATATATATATATATATATATATATATATATACTAGCTGTATTACCCGGCTTCACCCGGGTTAATAACTGCTGTTAACAAAATAGAATGTATTAACAAAAATTTATTCTGCACACAAAAACCACAAAACAAATAGATAGAAATGTAATTATAATGTCTGTCTCCCCCTCTGTATATATCTCTCTGTTTCTCTCTCTCTCTTTGTCTGTCTGTCTGTCTCTTTCCCTGTCTGTCTCTGACTGTCTGTCTCTTTCTCCATCTGTCTCAATCTCTTTCCCTGTCTGTCTATCTCTTTCCCTGTCTGTCTGTCACTTTCCCTGTCTGTCTCTTTCCCTCTCTTTCCCTGTCTGTCTCTTTCCCTCTTTCTCTTTCCCCGTGTCTGTCTCTTTGTCTCTTAACCTGTCTCTCTCTTTCCCTCTCTTTCCGTCTGTCTCTTTCCCTATCAGTCTGTCTCATTGTCTGTGTCTGTCTCTTTGTGTCTGTCTCTTACCTTGTCTATGTCTGTTTCTTACCCTGTCTATGTCTGTTTCTTTCCCTGTCTGTGTCTGCCTCTTTCCCTGTTTGTGTCTGTCTCTTTCCCTGGCTGCATTGTGACACGCCAACATTCCATATAAGGGCGTGGCTGCGCATTCTTCTGAAGTTCTGGCTGCACTGTGGCTCCCAGCTCCATTCGCTTTAATGGAGGCAGGTTTTTTGGCGAATAACTGTAAAGAGCGGGGTTAAAATTTCCCCTCAAAACATAGCCTATGATGCTCTCGGGGTTCAGAAGTGTGAGTGTGCAAAATTTTGTGGCTGTAGCTGCGACGGTGCGGATGCCAATCCCGGATATACACACACACATACACACACACATTCAGCTTTATATATTAGATATATAATGATGTAGAACCCAGTTAATTATAGTAGTCCGGCCCTCTAAAACCAACACAATTTCTTATGCGGCCCCATGTAAAAATTAATTGCCCACCCCTGGTCTAACCGATGTAAAAATGACCGCAACTGCAAAATACAATGTAAACAACAAATTTTGTCCTGCACGATATAAAACGCCTGACATGATGCACAAAAGAACCGATTGTTATCGGATTACCCGTAAAATGCAGTTGACAAAATCTGCAATTACCGCACCTGTAGTTACCGACCGGGCTACTCCTCTCTATCCACGTAGACAGCTGAGTTAATCTGTTTTTTACCAACACATCTTTTAGGTTATTACCCCCAGTAGGTAACTAAAGGTTTAGCAGCAGTCATTTCTTTTAGGTCACTATCTTGTTCTAAGATGTGTCAATTTTTGTACAGGGTGTTTTTTATTACTGATTCCAGTGGGCCGAATTTAAAATTGAAAATAAAGCTACGGAGCTGCATCCTCCTAGTCGATCGGTCAACGAAGCCAGAATCCCTTATTGGAGCATAATTTGATATACATTTATTAACCTCTTAACGACCGCGGGCAGTAAAATTACGTCCTAGCGGTCGGCGCATATCTCAGCTGATTTTCACAGCTGAGATGTGTGCCTGCTAGGCACCAGCAGAATCGTTATCTGCTCGTGCCGTTTAACCCCTTAAATGGTGCTGTCAATATGTTACAGCGCCATTATAAGCGCGATTGCGGTAAACTTTTACTTACCGCCCGATACCGGAAGTCACGTTACGTGATCACGTGACTTTCGGTAGTTGTCATGGTAGCACAGGGTCATGTGGTGACTTCTGTACTGCACATGAATTGCTTTCACTTTCACTGTGGCCGCAGCTCAGTGAAAGAGAAACTGAGCATATCTGCCGTTTACAGCGGTGTAGCTGTGATCAGCAGATAGTGCAGAGCGATCGGATTGCTGATCGCTATAGCCCCCTAGGGGGACTAGTAAAATTTAAAAAAAAAGTAAAAAAAAAAAAAATTAAAAAAACCCCTAAAAGTTCATATCACCCCCCATTCGCCCCATGGAAAATTAAAGGGTTAAAAAAATTAAAAATATACACACATTTGGTATCGCCGCGTTCAGAAACGCCCGATCTATCAAAATAAAAAATCAATTATTCTGATCAGCATACGGCGTAGCGGCAAAAAAATTCCAAACGCCAAAATGACGTTTTTTTTGTCGCCACAACTTTTGCGCAAAATGCAATAAGAGGCGATCAAAATGTAGCATCTGCGCAAAAATGGTACCGTTAAAAACGTCAGTTCGAGACAAAAAATAAGCCGTCACTGAGCCATAGATCACGAAAAATGAGAATGCTACGGGTCACGGAATATGGCGTAAAACGTGCGCCACTTTTTTCAGACAAACTTCCGATTTTTTTTTAACCCCTTAAATAAAAGTAAACCTATACATGTTTGGTGTCTACGAACTCGCACTGACCTGAGGCATCACACCCACACATCCGTTTTACCATATAGTGAACACAGTGAATAAAAAATCTCAAAAACAATAGTGCTATCGCACTTTTTTTGCAATTTTTCTGCATTTGGATTTTTTTTGCCGTTTTCCAGTACACTATATGGTAAAACTTATGGTTTAATTTAAAAATACAGCTCGTTCCACAAAAAATGAGCCCTCACATGACCATATTGACTAAAAAAAAAGTTACGTCTCTCAGAAAAAGAATGTCGAAAAAAAACCCGGAAAGTGAAAAATCGGCCGGTCGTGAAGGGGTTAAAGGAGGTCTCTATCACCTGTTCTGGGTACCCTCTCTCTCTTAATCTCAGTTTCAAATCTGCAGATTGTTGCAGAAAACCCGCATCATCACTGTTAATACGTCTTAACCTCACAAATTGACTGTATGGCAACACATTTTTGGTATGAGCCGTATGAGCACTATCAAAGTGCAGAAAAGTATATGAAGCAGTAGGCTTGCGGAACACCTTAGTTTGAATCACCCCTTCTACAATCGTCACTGCGACATCCAAAAAATTCAAGGATTGACCTCCAAAATCATAAGTGAATGACATATTCATTGTGTTACATGTATTCATGTATGTATTTTGGAGGGCAATCCTTGAATTTTTTGGATGTCGCAGTGACGATTGTAGAAGGGGCGATTCAAACTAAGGTGTTCCGCAAGCCTACCGGTTCCAATACTTTGCTGCACTTTGATAGTGCTCTTACCAAAAATGCGTTGCCATACAGTCAATTTGTGAGGTTAAGACGTATTAACAGTGATGATGCGGTTTTTCTGCAACAATCTGCAGATTTGAAACTGAGATTAAGAGAGAGAGGGTACCCAGAACAGGTGATAGAGACCTCCTTTAATAAATGTATATCAAATTATGCTCAAATAAGGGATTCTCGCTTCGTTGACCGATCCACTAGGAGGATGCAGCCCCGTAGGTTTATTTTCAATTTTAAATTCGGCCCACTGGAATCAGTAATAAAAAACACCCTGTACAAAAATTGCCACATTTTACAACAAGATAGTGACCTAAAAGAAATGACTGCTGCTAAACCTTTAGTTACCTACCGGAGGGGTAATAACCTAAAAGATGTGTTGGTAAAAAACAGATTAACTCAGCCGTCTACGTGGCTAGAGAGGAGTAGCCCGGTCGGTAACTACAGGTGCGGTAATTGCAGATTTTGTCAACTGCATTTTACGGTTAATCCGATAAAAATCGGTTCTTTTGTGCATCATGTCAGGCGTTTTACATCATGCAGGACAAAATTTGTTGTTTACATTGTATTTTGCAGTTGCGGTCATTTTTACATCGGTAAGACCATCAGACCGATGTATGTGAGGTTCAAAGAACATTTTAGCTCTGTGATGTCTGGTAAAGGCTCTCCTCAGTTAATTGAGCATATTTGTAATGCACATAATGGTGATCCGAATGTACTGCGGTTCGCAGGCTTAGGCTGGAAACACATCTATGCGAGTAAAATCGGTCCGACTGGGCTGAAAAAAACTCGGCTGATTTTAGTTCACGTTAGGTCCGAGTGCAACGCAAGTGCGATGCTTTTTCTGAATAAATTAATGATTTTACTAGCGTGTGTAATGCGTGTGTAATACGTATTTTTTACTATGTCATCTGCCATTCAGCGCTGCTACATGGCCGCTGACAGCAGACACAGACAGCCATGTAGCAGAGCTGAATGGCAGATGACAGCAGACACAGACAGAGCCACACTGTCAGAATGAACTCGGGTGAACTTCACCCGACTTCATTGTCATGCTGCGGCTCTGTCTGTGTGCCGCGTCCTGATTAGCGGTCACCAGTGAAGGACTCACCGGTGACCGCTAATCCCCTGAGTGACTGAAGTTAGCAGCCCTCTCTCATACTCACCGATCCCCGATCCCCAGCGCGGCGCTGCATGGCATTCACACTGCTGCGGCGGCTTTTACTATTTTGAAAAAGCCAGCCGCTCATTAAACAATCTCGTATTCCCTGCTTTCCCCGCCCACAGGCGTAATCCACGGACCTCCAGCGTCGCTTCCAGCTCTGCTGCATGCAGGTGACAGGAGCTGCAGCAGACACCGTCGCTCCTGTCACCTCCACACAGCAACTGAGGTGAGTATCGCGATCAGCTGAGCTGTCACTGAGGTTACCTGGATCCAGCGGTGGCCGCGATTAACCTCAGTGACAGCTCAGCTGATCGCGATACTCACCTCAGTTGCTGTGTGGAGGTGACAGGAGCGGCGGTGTCTGCTGCAGCTCCTGTCACCTGCATGCAGCAGAGCTTGAAGCGACGCTGGAGGTCCGTGGATTACGCCGGACATGGAGGGCTTTTTGGGGCTTATTAAATTGCTGAACCAGGGAATTTGTTAGTGTTTTTAATTTCTAATAAAGGATTTTTTCGGGTGTGTGTGTTTATTTACTGTAACTTACAGATAAATCATGGAAGGTATCTCATAGACGCCTGACATGATTAATCTAGGATTTAGGGGCACTTTGCACACTGCGACATCGCAGGTGCGATGTCGGTGGGGTCAAATTGAAAATGACGCACTTCCGGCATCGCATGCGACATCGCAGTGTGTAAAGGCTGGATGATACGATTAACGAGCGCAAAAGCGTCGTAATCGTATCATCGGTACAGCGTCGGCGTAATCCATAATTACGCTGACGCAATGGTCCGATGTTGTTCCTCGCTCCTGCGGCAGCACACATCGCTGTGTGTGAAGTCGCAGGAGCGAGGAACGTCTCCTACCGGCCTCACTGCGGCTTCCGTAGGATATGCGGAAGGAAGGAGGTGGGCAGGATGTTTACATCCTGCTCATCTCCGCCCCTCCGCTCTGATTGGCCGCCTGCCGTGTGACGTCGCAGTGACGCCGCACGACCCGCCCCCTTAACAAGTAGGCGGGTCGCCGGCCACAGGGACGTCGCACGGCAGGTGAGTGTGTGTGTGAAGCTGGCGTAGCGATAACTTTCGCTACGCCAGCTATCACCACATATCGCTGCTGCGACGGGGGCGGGCACTATCGCACTCGGCATCGCAGCATCGGCCTGCGATGTCGTAGTGTGCAAAGCCCGCCTTAGTGGCAGCTGTGGGCTGCCATTAACTCCTTATTACCCCGATTTGCCAACGCACCAGGGCAAATCGGGAAGAGCCGGGTACAGTCCCAGAACTGTCGCATCTAATGTATGCGGCAATTCTGGGCGGCTGCTGACTGATATTGTTAGGCTGGGGGGCTCCCCATAACATGGAGCTCCCCATCCTGAGAATACCAGCCTTCAGCCGTATGGGTGTATCTGGCTGGTATTAAAATTGGGGGGACCGCACGCCATTTTTTTAATTATTTATTTATTTATTTCACTGCACAGTATAGACCCGCCCACCGGCTGCTGTGATTGGTTGCAGTGAGACACCTGTCACTCAGCGTGGAGGCGTGTCTCACTGCAACCAATCATAGGCGCCGGTGGGTGGGTAAAGCAGGGAATACGAGATTGTTTAATGAGCGGCCGGCTTTTTCAAAAGAGGAGAAGCCGCCGGAGCAGTGTGAACGCCGTGCAGCGCCGCGCTGGTGATCGGGGATCGGTGAGTATGAGAGAGGGACGGAGAGGGATAGACCGACATGGACAGAGAGTGAGGGACAGAGATAGTGACCGACCGACAGACCGACAGAGAGATAGTGACCGACGCAGAGAGAATAGAGTCCAAGAGGGAGACACCGACTGACAGAGAATAGTGATTGACAGACATTGTGACACATCACTCGTTTCCAGATTTTTAGGAAACATGCGAGAAATGTATTTAGAAAATCGCATGTCACTAGGATGGTGTGAGTGCCGTCCCGTGACATCCGATTATTTACACGCTCCCATAGACTTGCATTGGAGAGACTCGCAGTAGAAACTCGCAAAAAAGCAGCATGCTGCGATTTTTTTCCCAGTCCGATTTGGACTGAGAAAAAAATCGCTGATGAGAGCTGAATCATTCACTAACATGTGTCCGATTCCAATGCGAGATTTTCTCGCATTGCTCTACTGCGAGAAACTCGCAAGTGAGAAGCAGCCCTTAGAGAGAGTATTTCTCCCCCCTCAAGGAGGTGATGTACACAAATTGCTCCTACAAACTGAGGCAAGACTTATTATAAACCCCTTCATGACCCTTGACGGATCTTTCCGTCATGGATCGTGTGAGGTTAATCCCCGCCCCCTGCCATTGGCAGGTCGCAGCGACCCGCGTAAATATCAGCTGTTTTCAACAGCTGACATGTGTGCCTGCATGTTCTGAGTGGAATCGCATTTCACCCAGAACATTTAACCCCTTACATCTCGCTGCCAAAGTCTGGCAGTGAGATGTATATGCTTGTGGCCATTATTTTCACTTACTGCCGCCCCCACCGGAAGTCACGTGCGTGATCACGTGACTTTCGGTGGTTGCCATGGTAGCACAGGGTCATGTGATGACACCTATAGCTATCATGAGTCACTTTCGGTTTCACTCGGCCGGGGACCGAATGAATCAGGAAGTGACCATATCTACTGTTTACAGCTGTGTAGCTATGATCAGCAGATAGGGCAGAGCGATCGCATTGTTGATCCATATAGCCCCCTAGGGGGACTAGTAAAATAAAAAAAAAGTAAAAAAAAAAGTTTTAAAAAATAAAAAAAAAAACAAAAAACCTAAAAGTTCAAATCACCCCCCTTTCACCCCATTGAAAATTAAGGCGTTAAAAAAATAAAAAATGTACACATATTTGGTATCACCGCGTTCATAAATGCCTGATCTATCAAAATATAAAATCAATTAATCTGAGTGGTAAATGGCGTAGCGGCAAAAAAATTCCAAACGCCAAAATTACGTTTTTTGGTCGCCGCAAGTTTTACGCATAGTGTAATAACAGGTGATAAAAATGTAGGATCAGGGCAAAAATGGTATCATTAAAAATGTCTGCGCGAGACGCAAAAAATAAGCCATCACTGAGCCATAGATCCCAAAAAATGAGAAAGCTACGGGTTTCGGAAAAAGGCGCAAAACGTACGCCACTTTTTATGGACAAGCTTGTGAATTTTTTTTAACCCCTTAGATACAAGTAAACCTATACATGTTTGGTGTCTGCAAACTCGGACCGACCTCAGGCATGATAATGACATATCAGTTTTACCATATAGTGAACAGGATGAATAAAACATCCCAAAAACTATTGTGCGATCACACTTTTGTTGCAGTTTTTCCCCACTTGGATTTTTTTGCTGTTTTCCAGTACATTATAAAGTACAACTTATGGTTTTATTTAAAAGTACAACTCGTCCCACAAAAAACAATCCCTCACATGGCAAGATTGACAGAAAAATAAAAAAGTTACGGCTCTCGGAAGAAGGGGAGCAAAAAGCAAAAAACGGAAAACACCCGGGGGCTGAATGGGATAAATATAGAGCCCATGGGGATTTGGGGTTAAATGACAAAAATGATCTCTCGGTTTTCTGCACATCTCTATGTGTCCGCATATTTTTGTATGTGTCTGTTTGTAATGGTTTTTTACCATGTTGATTTTAATTGTATTTTGTATAACATTGTCAGTATCATGCACTATTTTGTTACTTGTTGCACTTATCATCTGTTTTTAATTGGCAGTGACATAGACCTGACACAGCTCTCTCATAAGGCGATGGTCTATGCCTGTCCACATGGACCCGAGGAAGCGTATCCATACGCGAAACGGCCGTCGTCCGTGAGGGGGCCCGCTGTCAGCTCTGCTCCTGCCTTTTTATTGCACCGCACTTCAATAAAGAATTTTGCTTGATTCCGGTGAGTGCCGTCCCTTCTCTCAGTTGGATTCTGCAAACTTTAAACATGCTTGAATATACACTTTGGTCAGAAATTGAGTCTTTCGTGGTGAGCGTGCATACAGGCCATGGAGGGGGGTGTATTGCGTATTGTTTTCTTTGCAATAAGGCTGTGTGCGCACATGTGCATTTGTCCTGCATTTTGGCTGCGTTTAAAACTGCAGCACCTCAATGACAAAATGCATGCGTTGTGCTTCCCCAGCAAATGAGAAGTGTGCAAATTTCCATGCGCACGTTGCTTTTTTTTAGGCAGCGTTTTGGATGCCAAATATTTGACAAAATCGATGCGTATAAAAAAGCAGTATGTCACTTCTTTTGTGCATTTTGGTTGCATTTTCTACCCATTGAAATGAATGAGGTGTGTCAAAACGCAACCAAAATGTTTAGCTGTGCACTTGCACTACATTTTTGTTGCATTCTGCATGTTTTTTTGACAAACAAAACACAGGTCTTTCGGTCTTTCTCTCTGTCCGTATCGGTTTCTCTGTCTGTCGATCTCACTCACTCTCTCTGTCGGTTGGACTCTCCCTCTCTCTGTCGATCTCACTCACTCTCTCTGTCGGTCGGTTGGTTTCTCCCTCTCACCCCCTTTCTCATACTCACTGATCACCGGCGCGGCGCGACGCTGCACAGATGTCACACTGCTCCAGCGGCTTCTCCTGCTTTTGAAAATGCCGGCCGCTCATTATTCCATCTCATATTCACTGCTTCGCCTCGCCCACCGGTGCCTATGATTATTTGCAGTCAGAAGAAACCCCACGCTGAGTGACAGCTGTCTCACTGCAACCAATCACAGCCGCCAGTGGGCGGGTCTATATTGTGCAGCAAAATAAATAAATGAATGAATGAATGAATGAATAAATAAATAAATAAATAATAATTAAAAAAAAAAAAACGGCTGCGGTCACCCCTAATTTTGATACCAGTCAAGGTAAAGTCACATGGCTGAGGGCTGGTATTCTCAGGATGGGAAGACCCACGTTATGTGGAGCCCCCAGCCTAAAAATATCAGCCAGCAGCCGCCCAGAAAGGCCGCATCCATTAGATGAGACAGTCCAGGTACTCTACCCAACTCATCCCGATTGTTCTGTTGCGGTGGCAGTCGGGGTAATAAGGAGTTAATGACAGCCCATAGCTACCACTAAGTCCTAGCTTAGTGATGGCAGGCGTCTATGAGACACCCCCATCACTAAACTGTAGTGAAATAAATAAACACAAACAGTGAAAAATCCTTTATTTGAAATAAAAGACAAAACAACACCATCTTTCACCACTTTAATAAACCCCAAACACCCCTCCAGGTCCGATGTAATCCACACGAGGTCCCACGAAGCTTTTGGCTCTCCTACATCGGAAGCTGACAGGAGTGGCTGTAGAGCACGACTGCTCTCTCTGAGCTTCACGGAGCAACTGAAGTGAGTCACGCTGTCAGCGGTGACGTGACTCAGGTTACCCACGGCCACATCTGGATCCTCCAACTGTCTCAGGTGGAGGAATTCAGCTGTGGCCGCGGATAACCTGAGTGACGGCACCACTGATCGCGCGGCTCACTTCAGTCACTCAGGTGATTTGCGTTCACAGGTGAGTCCTTCACTTGTGATCACAAATGAGGCCGCGACACAGAGAGCCGCACGATGACAATGAACTTGGGTGAAGCTCTGACATCACTGCTGCGGACCCCTGTGTCCGGCCACTGACCTCAGAGGTTCATCTGAGTTCATGACAGCACACAGTCACGGGATGACAAAGAAGTCGTGTGAAGTTCATCCGAGTTCATTCTCATCCCGCGGCTCTGTCTACTGTCACCGGGCATGTAGCAGAGCTGAATTGCCATGGAACCGCACTTTCAAAAATGCATCCAAAATGCATGTAAAATGCATTTATTTTTGTCAAACGCAGTGTTTACAGTTATCAAAGTCTGCCAGAGGGTGCATGTTTTTTTCACAATTACAGAGCGCAGCCTGCGCACACACCTTAATTCTACCTACTGATTCCATGTCTTTCTCTAGCTCTCCACAGTTAAGGGGGCTCTACACGCAGCGATATTGCTAGCGATATCGCGAGCGTACCCGCCCCCGTCGTTTGTGCATCACGGGCAAATCGCTGCCCGTGGCGCAAAATATTGTTAGGAGCCGTCACACGGACTTACCTGCCTAGCAACGTCGCTGAGGCCGGCGAACCGCCTCCTTTCTAAGGGGGCGGTTCGTGCGGCGTCACAGCGGCATCACTAAACGGCCGCCCAATAAGAAGCGGAGGGGCGGAGATGAACAGCCGTAATATCCCACCCACCTCCTTCCTTCCTCACTGCAGGCGGCCGCAGGTAAGCTGTAGTTCGTCGTTCCCGAGGTGTCACAGATAGCGATGTGTGCTGCCTCGGAAACGACAAACAACTTGCGTCCTCAACAATCAACGATTTTTTGAAAATGAATGACGTGTCAACGATGGACAATTTAGTGAGTATTTTCCATTGTTAACGGCCACTTGTTGGTGTCAAACGCAACGACGTCGCTAACGATGCCAGATGTGCGTCACGGAATCCGTGACCCCGCCGATATATCGTTAGATACGTCGTTGCGTGTAACGGGGCCTTTAGTCCTTTGCTCTTGGACACCTCTTCTGATCATTTTTCTTCACTCCTCTGTCGAAATCTTGAGAGAAGCACCTAGGTGTAGCCGGTTTATGGTGAAATGTTGTTCTTTTCACTTCTGGATTATGGCCACAAAAGTGGTCACTGGAATTTTCTGTAGTGTAGTAATATTCTGTATCCAATGCCATCAATATGTTTTGCACAACATAGCTGCAAAAGTCGTGAGACAGCTCATTGATTTTACCCATCAGGCAATGTTTCTTGTGTGGCACCTTGGTAATGAGTCACTTGTTTTTTTTTTTTTCCAAAACGTTTTTTATTGATTTTTCAAATTTGTAAAAACATGACAAGTATCATTGCAAAAGAAGAACATTCGTCTGACAAAATGTGACATAGAGGTGGGTGATACCCCAATTTGGAGTTCCATGTTGCTGTTCGATTTAAGATAGTATACAGTAACATTAAACCAAAACATAGGTAATGAAATATAATATAACATATGCAATACAATTCGTTAAATCTCTGTGTCGTCCCTGAATGATTTCAATTTTGCTAGCGTGTCTTGGTATTCCCAACCGTCTCGTCTCCCCCTCCCGCCAGAGCCCCCTCCTAGGTGATTCTCAGTTTACCCAGGCTGTCCTGGATATCGCTCAGGATATACCACTCCGAGTGAACAAAAGGTGCCATCAGGTTAATTATTTCTCCCTGTGTGAATTGGCTTTCAATAAAATGTCTCCATCTCACAAAAAACTTGGCTGTCAACCCATCTTTATCCCTCTCCGCTTCTAGTTTTTCCCACTTCAGAAGGTTGTGTAGTTCGCCCACAACCTCCTTTATGGATGGGCCCTCCCTTTGAATCCAGTGTTTTAAGATGCAACGCTTAGCTATCAAGGCTATGTCATGCATTATTGCGTATTTCCTCTTTTCCTGCGTGCTCGGTCCTCCTCCTACTCCTCCCTCAAAGGAGTGGAAAATCCACACCATTAAGTCTAGTTTGCTGAAAATTCCCCATGTTGACTGGGCAAATAGTCTGACTTGGTTCCAGAACCTAGCGATTGTCTCACATTCCCATAGCCCATGCAGCATATCCGTTTTTTCTTTTTGACACTTAGGACACCACCTATCCCTACCTGGTATGTTGAAACCTATAATGGCCCTATGTAGAATTCTGAATTGAGTGTCTCTCCATCTCTCATTGGTAATGTGTTTCCGCACTTGTACCCATCCTCTCAGTATATCATCCACCACTTCTTCCCTTCCCAATTGTTTCCCCCACGCTTTTAAAGTCCGACTATCCTCCCGAGAGATAAGCACCCCCCTTAGCGATCGATAAATTTTAGAGACATTTATACTTGTTACATCACATTCCAGTAACTCATCAATCGAACTTCTGTTCAGCTCTCTTCCAACCACACCCAGGTCTCCTATTATTCCATGTTTCAATTGTTCATACTGGATGACATGTGAGCTATTAAGGTTGTACTTATCCAGCACTTCCCGACCTGTCATCCACCTCCTGTCCTCCACATTCATAACATCTATCATTCTCCTGACTCCCCTCTCTTTCCATCTAGTAAATAGCTTGTTTTCTCGTCCCAGGGGAAAATTTGGGAATGCCCAGGGGTTCAAGTACTTGGACACTTTCCATGAGAGCCCCAGTTTTTTCCTTACCGACTTCCATGTTAGCATGGTGTCTCGGAATATAATTGAGTTCCTTATGTGCCCTTCAACCCTGGATAGTGGGGAGTGCAGAATGGACGTCAGATCCCACGGTGACGCATATTTAGTTTCCATCGCATGATCTGAGTGCCTACTCGTTCCTCTCACCCAATCAATTACATGCCTCATGATACATACAAGATTATACCCTTGGACATCTGGAAAGTTTAGACCTCCCTCCTCTGCTGACTTCATCAGCGTACGCAGCTTTATTCTGGGTTTCCTTCCCCTCCACAGAAATTCTGTATACGCGGAGTTGAGCTTATTCACATCCTTTAGTTTTAGCAATAGCGGGATTGTCTGGAAGGGATACAGCAGCCTAGGAAAGCTCATCATTTTTATCAGGTGACATCTTGCCAGTAATGGAAGTGGCAGACCTTTCCATCCCTTTAATTGAACTATAATTTTCCTGATTAGCGGTCCATAATTCAAGTTATAGATTGTTTCCACCGATCTTCCTATATGCACTCCCAGGTATTTAATTGAAGATTGTGCTATAGGAATTCCACATAGACAGCCATCCCTTATTTGTCCCCCCATTGTCCCATGATGCCCCTTTAGGAACATGATCTCGCATTTTTTTTTGTTCAGTTTGAAACCGGAGAATGAGCCAAATTTTTCAATCAAGGCAAGAGTCTGTGGCAAATCCGCACCGGGGTCCCCCATATAAAGTATGATGTCATCAGCAAAAAGCGCTGTCTTTACTTCTGAACCCCTTATCTTGATTCCTTTAAAGCTATTTTGTCCCTGTAGTATTCTTGACAACGGCTCGATTGCCAGGTTGAATAAAAGAGGAGATAATGGGCAGCCCTGTCTTGTTCCCTTCATCAAAGGGAACACGTCTGATAGAAAGCCCGGAGTGTGAACCCTAGCTCCCGAGTTGGCATAAAGGTTTCTAATGTAAAGTCTCATCTTGCCTACAATCCCTATGGCCTCCATTACCCTGTCTAACCACCCCCAATTTACATTATCAAACGCTTTTTCTGCGTCAAGTGTAACTAGGGCAGGTCTAGCCCCTCCCTCAGTGAGACCCAGTCTAACCGCGTCTACCACTAGAATTGTCTTTCGGATATTGGTAACGGCATTTCTCCCCTTAATAAACCCCACCTGGTGATTCGTAATGATCCTAGGTAAGATCTCGGCCAGTCTATTAGCCATGATCTTGGACATAATTTTTAAATCCTGATTTATGAGCGATATAGGTCTATAACTAGAGGGATCATCCAGGTCCTTGGTTCCCTTGGGGAGTAATTTAATATATGCTATGTTGGAATTTTTGGGTATTTCCGCCCCTCCCAGGAAAGCATTAAAGACTGAGGTTAGATCCGGCGAGATCAGATCCTTCAGAGCCTTATAGAATTCACTATTGAAACCGTCAGGTCCCGGTGCCTTGTTGGTGTTAAGCTCCCCAATTGTTCTCGTCACCTCCTCTACTGTGATATCTGCGTTTAAGGCACTCAAATCTTCCTCCGTCAAGCTAGGCATTTGGGCTTGTCTTAGCCACTCTGCCTCATCAGTCATGTCGTTATTCCCTGACCCATATAGTTTTCTATAGTAATCTCCCAACAGTTTATTAATGTCCTTAGGATCCGTAGTCACCTCTCCCCCCTTTGTTTTCAGTTTAGAGATCACTGTCATCTTTCTGCTGCCCCTTGCCAGATTGGCCAACATCCTTCCCGCCTTGTTGCCAAACCTATGTAAGTCAACCTCCTTGTGCGACCAGAATAGTTGTTCCTTTTTTTTGGCCCATTCGTCAAATCCCTCTTTTGCCTCCAGCCATCTGCCTTTTGTCATGGGAGATCTATTTGTCACATAATTTGTATATGCTACCCGTACTGCTTCACTATGGAAATTATAATTCTCATTGGTTTTCCGTTTGATCATGGCTGCGTACCCCACCAGACGGCCCCTTAGGACCGCTTTTGCCGTTTCCCAAAATATCACTGGGGACTCTCTATGTTCCTTATTGTCCTCTGCGAATTCTCCCCACCACTCCTGTAGCACCTTGTGGAAATTATCTTGCCTGAGAAGGAACGATGGGAATCTCCATATGATATCTGTACCTCTCCTGAATTTCTCTCTAATGCCCAATCTCACCGGACTATGATCAGAGATCACCATATTCTCTATCACACAATCTTGCGTTCCACTCAGTAAGTCTTGCGAGATCCAGAACTGATCAATACGTGACCAGCTATCATGAGGGTGAGAGAAGTGTGTATACTCTCTGTCATGTGGGTGAGTTAGTCTCCAGATGTCTTTCAGTCCTACGTCTTCTAATGTTACATCCCTATTGTCTAAACTCCTGCCCACATTAGCTGTCCCCTCCTCGCCCCTCCTCCTATCTTCAGCTGAGTCTGGGACAGTGTTAAAATCGCCTCCCACTATAATGTTAGCCTCCCCATCTGCTAATATGGTGGCCTTTATGTCATCATGGAATGTGATTTGTTGTGAATTTGGGCCATAGACATTATAAATACTGAGTTTACCCGCTGGACTAACGATTGTTAAGTGCTGCCACCTTCCATGGTCGTCTGCCTCATGTGCCACTACCTCATGACTGAATTGTTTATTTATTAGAATCATAGTGCCCGCTTTTCTACCTTGTGCCGCTGCCCCGTAAACGGTGCCCACCCAATGTTTCTTCATGCGGAAAAAGTCCTCCCCCCCCAAGTGGGTTTCCTGTAATAAGGCAATGTCTGTCTTTAGTCTTTTCAGATGTCTCAATATCATTGCTCGTTTGTTAGGTGATCTCAGCCCTTTAACATTCCACGTAGTTATCTGTATCATGTTTACCTGTGTATTCTGCTTTTACTACTCCCTCCCCTATGGGCCCCTGCATCAAGGAAGACGAGATGTTCGACACTAGAATCACAGTTGGTACCACAAAATCGACACTCCCTTTCCCCACCTTGCAAATATAACAAATACAACAAAAAGCATGTAACTGTAAAACATATTTTCCCTTCCGAGAAATCCACGGCGTTTCCCGCCACGTTGGTGAGCTCCCCTATTCCTAGCCAAAATATGTAGCTCCCTAATCACCCCCCAAAAAATATATGTTCTATCCCCGGACTAACTTGAATAAGCCTTTGAAAATTATGCAAAAATTAGCACAGTATGTCAAAACCTCAGCAAGATTCTCCAGTCCTACTTATCTCTGACTCCAGGTAGCCATCAGTCCGCCCAGAACAGGCCCACTTCATTTGAATTTGGATGATGTTCCTGGACAAAGGAGAAAAAGAAAAAAAGAAAAAAAAAGACCAAGGGGAGAGAAGATGGAGAAAGAAAGGAGAAGAACAAAAAAAAAAAAAAAGAAAAAAAAAGAGGGGGGGAAGAGGACCCAGACTTTGGGATGTTTTCCTCTCTTTTCTCCCTTCCCCCTCCTCCTCTCACCTCCCCAACCCTCTCTCCGTAATGCATCCTCCTCAACGCCTCTCCCTGTTTGGGAAGAGAGAAAAAAAAAAAAAAAAAAAAAAAAACAGGCAAAAAAAGGAAAAACAATGAGCGAGTTCCAGTTCAGGTATCATGGTTTCTCTCCAAGGGTTGGTTCCTGTGTTCCAGGCGAGAATTATGCTGTCGACCCGGGCTTGGCCTCCTTTCCTCCCTGGTCTCGACTTGCTTTTGTCCCCCAAGACGTCCCACATCTCTTCCTGAGCTTGTGGGGGATCCTCTTCTATTATTCCCTTCTCCACTAGCTCCTTTTTCTTGCCTTTCTGACCTAGTCTTGTTGAGCTCTGCCATGAGAATGTTTTCTGCTTCTTTGTAGTCCTTGTAGTATACAAACGAGCCATTGGGGTTTCTAACTTTCAGTGTAGCAGGGTATAATAGCTGGCACTTTACTTTTTTGTTGTACAGAAATGAGCAAATTTTGGTAAATTCTTTTCTCCTTCTGGATACTTCCGCTGAATAATCCCCAAAAATTAGCAGTCTGTTGCCTTGATATTGTAGTGGACGCTTTCGTTCTCTAAAGGCCCTCAATATTTCCTCCTTATGCTTATAATCAAGGTACTTGACAATCACCTGCCTGGCTCTTATCGGGGTATTCTTGTTTGAGTTTTGGCCCTCTCCCTTATTCGCCTCCTGGTGTCTCAGTGGACCCACTCTGTGGGCTCTTTCAACTCTGAATTTCGCCTTTATGCCCAGGGCCTGCGGTAGCTCCAACTCGCATATATTATCCAACCGTCCAATCGACACAGACTCTGGCAACCCGACTATACGTAAGTTGTTTCGTCTCGATCTGTTTTCCAAATCGTCCGCTTTATCCTTCAAGTATTCATTAGATTTTGCTAGAGCTGCTATTTGTGCTTGCATAGCCAGTATTGTCTCCTCGGAGTCAGATATTCTCTGCTCTGATTCTGCCAGTCTAGAGGCATGGGCATTTATCTGTTTTTGCATATTAGCTAATGATGTTTGTATGGCTGCCTCAATAGCCACTTTAACCTCTTTTGACAAGTGTGATGTCACTTCTTCAGCCAGTCTTTTATAGTCCACATTAAGCTTTTGTGTGTACTTGTCTTGGCCTGCAGGTGGTGCTGTTTTCTTAGGAGTCACTTGTTTTTATAGGACATCAGTTGAACCAGCTGCTATTTTTCAATAAGTTGCAGGATTGCTTTCTAATTACTGATAAGATTTCAGCTGGTGTCATGACTTTCCATGGCTTTTTGCACCTCTTTCTTTATGCATTCAATACATTTTTCCTGTTATTTCTCATTATTACACATCACTTAATTTATGGACATCTACGGTTTGATTTCTCTTTCCTATGTGGACTGGATAAGTTGTTACCAACATCTGATGAGAAATTCATGTCATTATCACCTTAATAAATATGTTAACTTAGAAAATTGGTGACATGCACAATAGTTATTTCACCTGCTGGATATACTGTGACTACAGATAGTACACCAGCCACATATTATCCTGTATATAAAATCTGATGTCTGCTCATGGTAATTCCAGGGGCGGATTAAGAGTGGCAAGGGCCCTAAGCAGTTGAGAAGGCATGACCAAACCCCCAAAATCCGATGTAACATGTTAAATGATCTCCCCTTTGAAAGATCATGTGACAGGTCATGGGATTAACATTCAGGTCCTCTGGTGCACATCTGTAGATACAAAACAAGAGACAGTAGGCTGCATAGAGCGCCTCACAAAGTTTTCCTTTATGTTCCACACTATGCATAACATAGCGGTATACATATTGGACCTTGGGTGGAAAATTCATTATTCCGAGGGGCCACATGAGATTGTGAATGTTGTGGAGGCTGAACCAATAGGCTGAAATGTATTCTGCTTAATATTAATAACATGTCAATTATAGTTATTTGATACTAACATTAATTATATCCAAAACAAACTGATAGTGAACTTAGATTGTGAGCCTCAATGGGGAAAGTGATAATCACGTCTGTAAAAGGACTGAGGAATTAATAGCACTGTATAAGTGAGTGAAATAAATAAACTAAGTATGACGACATCCCTAAATATACAGAATGAGCCCTCACATAGCTCGCTATAAACAGTATGAGCCTACACAAAGTAGCACTATATACAGTATGAGCTCTCACATAGTATAGAGGATGCTATGTGGGAGCTCACATACAGTGCCTTGTGAAAGTATTCGGCCCCTTGAATTTTTCAACCTTTTTCCACATTTCAGGCTCCAAATATAAAGATTACAATTTTAATGTTATGGTGAAGAATCAACAAGTGGGACTCAATTGTGAAGTTGAACAAAATGTATTGCTTATTTTTAACTTTTTTAAAATATAACTGAAAAGTGGGGCGTGCAATATTATTCGTCCCCTTTACTTTCAGTGCAGCAAACTCACTCCAGAAGTTAATTGAGGATCTCTGAATGATCCAATTTTGTCCTAAATGACTGATGATAAATATAAGCCACCTGTGTGTAATCAAGTCTCCTTCGTATAAATGCACCTGCTCTGTGATAGTCTCAGTGTTCTGTTTAAAGCACAGATAGCATCATGAAGACCAAGGAACACAACAGGCAGGTCCATGATACTGTTGTGGAGAAGTTTAAAGCCGGATTTGGTTACAAGAATATTTCCAAAACTTTAAACATCCCAAGCAGCACTGTGCAAGCGATCTTATTGAAATGGAAGGAGTATCATACCACTGCAAATCTACCAAGACAAGGCCATCCATCTAAACTTTCATCTCACCAAGGAGAAGACTGACCAGAGATGCAGCCAAGAGGCACATGATCACTCTGGATGAACTGCAGAGATCTACAGCTGAGGTGGGAGAGTCTGTCCATAGGACAATGATCAGTCACACGCTGCACAAATCTGGCCTTTATGGAAGCGTGGCAAGGAGAAAGCCATTTCTCAAAGATATCCATAAAAAATGTTGTTTAAAGTTTGCCACAAGCCACCTGGGACACACACCAAACATGTTTAAGAAGGTGCGCTGGTCAGATGAAACTATTTGGGCACAATGCCAAACGATATGTTTGACGTAAAGGCAACACAGCTCATCACCCTGAACACACCATCCCCACTGTCAAAATGGTGGTGGCAGCATCATGGTTTGGGCCTGCTTTTCTTCAGCAGGGACAGGGAAGATGGTTAAACTTTATGGGAAGATGGATGGAGCCAAATACAGGACCATTATTGAAGAAAACCTCTTGGAGTTTGCAAAAGACCTGAGACTGGGACGGAGATTTGTATTCCAAAAAGACAATGATCCCAAACATAAAAGGAAAATCTACAATGGAATGGTTCACAAATAAATGTATCCAGGTGTTAGAATGGCCAAGTCAAAGTCCAGACCTAAATCCCATCAAGAATCTGTGGAAAGAGCTGAAAACTGCTGTTCACAAATGCTCTCCAACCAACCTCACTCAGCTCGAGCTGTTTGCAAAGGAAGAATGGGCAAGAATTTCAGTTTCTTGATGTGCAAAACTGATAGAGACATACCCCAAGCGTCTTGCAGCTGTAGTCGCAGCAAAAGGCGGCGCTACAAAATATTAACTTAAAGGGGCCGAATAATATTGCACGCCCCACTTTTCAGTTATTTATTTTTTAAAAAAAGTTTAAAATAAGCAATAAATTTAGTTTAACTTCACAATTGTGTCCCAATTGTTGTTGATTCTTCACCAGAACATTAAAATTTTTATCTTTATGTTTGAAGCCTGAAATGTGGGAAAAGGTTGAAAAATTCAAGAGAGCCTAAGGGGTGCTTCACACATAGCGAGATCGCTACCGAAATCGCTGCTACGTCACGGTTTTTGTGACGCAGCAGTGATCTCATTAGCGATCTCGCTGTGTGTGACACTGAGCAGCGATCTGGCCCCTGCTGTGAGATCGCTGCTCGTTACACACAGCCCTGGTTCGTTTTTTTATTGTTGCCCTCACGCTGTGACGCACAGATCGCTGTGTGTGACAGCGAGAGAGCAACGAAATGAAGCGAGCAGAGAGCAGGAGCCGGCGTCTGGCAGCTGCGGTAAGCTGTAACCAGGGTAAACATAATAATAATAATAATAATTTTATTCATTTATATAGCGCTATTATTTCCACAGCGCTTTACATACATTGGCAACACTGTCCCCACTGGGGCTCACAATCTAGAGTCCCTATCTGTATGTCTTTGGAGTGGTGGTTACCCGATATTTACCTTCGTTACCAGACTCCGCCGCTCTCACGCTGCCAGTGCCGGCTCCCTGCTCTCTGCACATGTAGCTGCAGCACACATTGGGTTAATTAACCCGATGTGTACTGTAGCTAGGAGTGCAGGGAGCCAGCGCTAAGCAGTGTGTGTGTGCTGCTCTCTGCACATGCAGCTGCAGTACACATCGGGTTAATTAACCCGATGTGTACTGTAGCTAAGAGAGCAGAGAGCCAGCGCTAAGCAGTGTGCGCGGCTCCCTGCTCTCTGCACATGTAGCGACGTTATGATCGCTGCTGCTTCTGCTGTGTTTGACAGCGAAGCAGCGATCATAACAGTGACTTACAAGGTCGCTGCTACGTCACAGAAAATGGTGACGTAACAGCAACGTTGTTGTCGCTATGTGTGAACCCAGCCTAATACTTTCGAAAGGCACTGTAAGCTCTCAATATACAAGGGGCTGCTGATAAGTCTGAGTTTATCCAGTAAGAAACGAGATAGGATGATAAAACTTTACATTTATTCCACATACTCTCCACTGATGTCAACACACTTCTTACATGGGTATTCCAAGTTCTTTCTGTAAGCCTAGCAAAAAGGATTTCGGTTGTGCCTCAAACCAGGCATCTGTAGCAGCCATGGAATCAGAAATGGTGTGAAATTTGGTACCCTTGAGTTTTTTCTTCAAGTTTCCAAACAGATGATAGTCGGAGCGAGCTAGATCTGGTGAATAAGGTGGGTGGTCAACCAGCTGGAA